>NW_024870577.1:164824-242348 GCF_013358625.1 Macadamia integrifolia
ACTATTTATTCTCTTTTCTCTTCCATCTTTCTTCTCTAGCCACCCCTCTCCACTCCCTTTCCTTCCTTTCTTTCTCCTTAGACGAACCTGCACCTCTTCTCCTTCTTCTTCTTCTTTTTCTTCTTTTTCTTCTTCTTCTTCCTCTTTTCATAGCTCTTTTACCATGGCCGAACCCTTTTCACTTCCTTCTCCTTCCTTTCTTTCTCCTTAACCGAATCTGCAACTCACTCCCTTCTCCTTCTTCCTCTCTTCTTTTCTCTTTTACCATGGCCGAATCCTCTCCACTCCCTTCTCCTTCCTTTCTTTCTCCTTAACCGAACCTGCAAGTCACTCCCTTCTATTTCTTCTCCTTCTCATCTTCTCCTCCTCTTCTGTTCCTCCTAGCCGAACCTGCAACCGAACACCTCTTCTCCTTCTCTCCTTCTTCTTTTTCTTTTCTATTCCTTGCTTCCGTATCCACGAACCTGCAACCAGCTATTCTTCTTCTTCTCATCTTCTTCTCCTCTTCTGTTCCTCCAAACCGAACTTGCAACCGAACACCTTTTCTCCTTCTCTCCTTCTTCTTTTTCTTTTCTATTCCTTGCTGCCATATCCATGAGCCTTCTCTCCTTCTCTCCTTCTTCTCCTTCTTCTCCTTCTTCTTCTTCTTCTTCTCATCTTCTCCTCCTCTTCTGTTCCTCCTAACCGAACCTGCAACCAAACACCTCTTCTCTTTCTCTCCTTCTTCTTTTTCTTTTCTATTCCTTGCTGCCGTATCCACGAATCTGCAGCCACCTATTCACCTCCTCCTCCTTCCTCTTCTTCTTCATTTTCTCCTTCTCTTCTGTTCCTCCTAACCGAACCTACAACTCAGCTCTTCTCCTTCATTCTCTCCTCTTCTATGCTCCAATCTCCTTCCCTTTGCCAAAATCCATCTCCAGCCCATCGTCTTCTCTTCTTCTTCCTATTTTATTTTCTTGTTTTTTTTGTTATTTCTTTAATTTACTGATTAAATACTCCATATTTGTAATACCCACAACCTGTTATTTCCTTTATGTTTTCTATGTGGAATCTTCCCCTCCTTTTGTTCTTTATTTTTCTTTTATCCATTTTTGGTTTGATTTTCATTTTATTTCCCTCTTAATAACGTATGGGACGTAGTCTAGGGCGTATGTTAGCAAGGGCGTGGCTGGTCCCCCCTCAAACCAGCTTGTAGCATTAGGTGTGTTTCTTGGGTTTTCGGGTTGATAAAAATGAACCCATTTCGGTCCATTTCTTTTTATCTCAAATAGTGTGTCCCTTTAGAATTAATTGTGTATTTAATTTAGATTCGGATATCTTGCCATATTGATAATCATTAGATTTAGATAGGTTAGTCAATGTCATGTTTGCCATGCTTCGTGTTTATTAACATGTTTTTGATACTTGATGATTCTTTTTTTTTTTTAAATCAATCCATTTTTCTCATGCATGTAGGTTAGCTAGTATTCATATTCTGTCCACTTCTCACTCATATAACCACGTGGGACATTTACAACCATTGTATATTTGACATAATAGTTAGATTCCATTTACTTAAATTGAGGTAGTTAATTAAATAATTATTTTAATTTATTAAATAAAGTATTAACTCATTAGATTAATTAAGGTTCATAATGCATTTAATTGACTCTTAAAATTTGGTTTTAATTGTTTAAATTATTAGATTGATTAGGTTTTCCAAAACTTCCATCTCGAATAGTTAGATTTGGGTAGCTTTCACCATTCAATTCAAGTTTTTGTCTTTCTTTAAAAAATCTTTTTACCTATTAGATTAATAGATTAATTAGGATTGCAATAATTCATTTCACAAATTATTAGGGATTATGATTAATCATTTTAATTAATTCAATTTAGGATTTCATTAATTCATTAATCGACCATCTAGGTTAGGCTCAATTAATCGAGTTAGTTCAATTTAGGGTTTCACAAATTGCTCAACTAATCCTAGGTCTAGGCTTATTTAATTAGCTTAATCTAAGACTCATAATACATTAATTAAATCATTTAAGCTTTTTAATTAGCGTAATCATTTCATTATTTGCATCATAACCTAGCTAGCATAATTTAGACACTTGGCTTAGGGTTTTCACATGTCATACTTAGATACCTAGTTTATAGTTTTCAGTGACCTAGATTTAGGACTAGTTAGTAGGGTACAAACAAACTTTGGTCAAACAAAAGGAGACCGGCCTTAGGGTCAGGCAGACTGTGTGCCTAACACCTTCCCAGTCTGTCACTTGACACTTATCCAGAATCTTGGTGCAAATCAGCCTTATCTATCAGAGTCATTAGTCTCTCTCCCTTGATTGGGGGAGACATTTATGGGTCCTAGACCCTTTCTAGGTGGCGACTCCCTTTTACCCATAACGTGTATCCCCCCTTGGCATTTGATGACCAGGGGATACTATCTCATCTCATTAGGGTCGAACGCTAGCGTGTGTGTACGCACGTTACGCGCCATATCGCGATCCCGATGGAGGTCCATGATACCTACAGAGAGAGAGAGAGAGAGAGAGGGGACCATTTTGACGTACAACCTTCTCTAAAGGAAATTGTCCTTGTTTCTTTAGTGATGCTTGAACTTGAAAGCCTGAACTTCTTTGATGGACTAACTAAGGACTTTAATGGGAAACTATCCAAAGGAATTCGGGAATTATTTTAGGGAGGTCTCATATGTGTTTTTGAAAAGATAGGCTAGGCTCAAAGGGGTTACAACCGTAACTCGGGTATGTAGGTTGTATCTTGGATAGCTAGCAGCCAAAGTTGACCTCCCTTAACATGCCTCAAACGATGATAATTCCTTCTAGGATTTTTTTTCTTGTTAGAAGGGGATCAGATGTGTGGAAAGTTCAAGATCTTTCACTGTTAAGGAGTAAACACATTTCTCTCTTTTGCGCCAAAGTTGACATTGTGTCAAACATCCTCTTTTCCAAACCCTGGGGAATGATGGGTCATTACGGATTGAACGTAGTATTGAAATGGTGAGATCCGGGTGGGCCTTATAAGTTTTTTCAAGAAAAGGCTAAGGGTCGGCATGGTGAGCAAATGGATTCACGAAAATTGGGATTCTTTTGGGAAAATTGATGGCCGAAGATGGCCTCTTTTTTTCGGGCTATATGAGAAAAGATCTCCTTTTAGGCTTTTGGCTCTTTTAGAAGGGGATCAGACGTATGGAGAGCTCAAGAGGCTTCCATCATCACTGCTCTAACGCACAAGCAAGTTATTTGTTAAGAGGGTAACGAACAAAGAAATTGGGTAGTAAGAGCATTTCATTGATTGATTTGATTTTTAATAAAATTACGAATTTTTACAAGGTTATGAAAATGAGAGTATAAGGGAAGCATAGAGAAACAAAAGGAAACTAAATACCAATGAATGGGAAACAAAGAGAATTAGGAGGAAACTCAACATCCTCTACCTTTATACGATTCTAGAAATAAAAGTGAAAAGGAAAATAGAGAAATAGAAAGAAAATCAATCATCCTCTCATTAATTTATTCACTGCCTATAAAAGTGCCCCAAGAAGATTTTCATCTTTCTTCTATCCCAGAGTGTCTTGAGCCATAGTGTAGACATCCAATTTTGTCACCCGCCTCGACAATGATGAAAAATAGGGAATGATCGAGGTTCGTACTCTACATTGAGGGAGGATTTAGGCCTTTTATGATGACCCAGACCCTGCACCAACCTGAAACCCGATAGTAACTGAAAACCCTAATTCAACCTGATACCCAACAGTAACCTGAAACCCTAACTCAACTTGAAACCTGGTAACAACCCAAAACCCTAACCCGACCCGAACGCTTAATCCGTCCCAAGACCTTATTCCTACTCGATCTTGTGGCACGTGATATTAGCGTGTTATATAATAAAGAATGTGGTGCGACAATGATATAAATAAGGACTTCCAAAACAGCCCTAGCTTACAATAGGGGAAAAAATCCTTCCTTACAAATCTCAAAATTTTACAAGCGAAAAAGGATCTCAAAACCCATGCCATCGGATAGTGCTCAGAAAGATGATTTCAAAGATATATTGCATGCAAAAATCAGACCACCGGATCTTTGGGAATCACCCTCGAAAGTCAAATCAGGATAGATCAGACCAGCCCTAGACCAAAGATCCTTCTTGGTGGGCCCACTAAATTTTCCTTTGAAAAATAGTCGGGTCTGTGAAAAAATGCTTTTTCTAGTTGGTGAACCGGTAAAAAAGGATTCTATATATGGCAGGTCTATTAAAATGGGTCTAAAAGCCTATAAATGGTACCCATTTTTACCATTTTTAGTTTGTGAAAGGAATATGGAGAGATCCTCCCCTCTTTTGGTCTACTTCCCCTTGTGAAAGAGCCTAGTGTGTAAGGAATGATTATCCTTTCTTAATTAGTAGCCTCCCTTGCCATTTTTAGTATGTTCCTTCACCCAACCACTAGCCATTTCATTTTGGCCTAGTCCGATGGTCCTAGCCTGATGTTAAAATGGGTCCCGCCCGATTGGGTCCAGCTTTCACTTACACATGTCAAAGTTCTGTCGAAATTTTTGAAAATTCTCAAGAAGTGTGATGTGTCTTTGAGGTGTCATCGAAGGCATAGATTCTACGAAGATAAGAGCAAGTAGCCGAGATTATTTGCTCCTGAGTCAGGGCCTTCACTAGGATTACTTACACAACAACCAAGGCTCACCCCTCTTGACATAAAACAGGGGTCAATGACATGTATAATTTTTTAACAGAGTAGGCATAATGTAGATATTTTACTTGATACAGTATTTGTATTTTAATGTTGTATATAAAATGTTTAGTCATGTATGCGGGTTAGGAAATATTGGAGAATATTCATATTTATGCATCTAATAGAAAGACCGGTTTAACCAGGTTAAGTGGGTGCTTAACACCTTCCCAACTTCATAGTCTGACTCTTACCCTTTTCTTCTAATTAAACGAATACAAAGAAGAATAACAAAACTCCCATACTTGTAATTTTCACAAAATATACCCTAAAAGTTAATCAAAACTAAGCTCATGATATATGTGAATATGAAGAGCATGAAAATTGGACTCAACACATAAAACTAGGGTAAATAAATTCATCTCTATGTGCTCATACGAGCCATTTAAAGATGCAGGTAAAAAGGGTCAAAATTGGCTTTGGTTCAGTCAAATCGATTGGTCCGATTCGACTGAATCGATTGGCGTTGTTTGGTCCATCCGGTCCAACACGGTTCACTTTTTTGGATTTTTAGATCCGATTTTTTGGGTTAAAAATCCAGGTTTTCAGGTCGGGTTGGTCAATGGTCAATGGCAACAAACCCGATCAAAGTTTGATCGTGCTAAAGGTTTGGGTTTCTAGGTCAGGTCGTGAGTCAATGGGTCAACCCGATCCTGGTTGACTTTGCTAATCAAACTGGTTTGACTCATCGGTTCATCGGATTAACTCATAAACCCTATCAAGTTGACCCGCCATCGCCGCCTTCCTTTCTTTCTTTTTTTTTTTTTTTTTGCTGGCCATCGGTTTCTGGCAGCTCGTTCAACTGATTCCAACTATGTGCAGCCCAACTATGCATCCGTCTTCTCATCCCTTTCAAATTTCATGATAGAATTTTCCCATCTTTGACGATAGTAAAATGACGTTTTCCATGAATTGAGACCTAAGCCTTATACAAAACCATTTCTCAATTAATTTTTCTTGGTTCTAGCACCATAGGGTGGCTTTGATACCAACTATTTGGATTCTAGTCCATAGAATCATATTAACAACCACATAGTGTTTAGAATACAAGAACTAATCATAAAAGAAACTAACCGCATACCTATTGAGCGTGAGTGGAGTCCCTAAATCAATATCGATGATAGCCTCACGAACAATGATGAAGAACTACGTAATTAGAGTTTTCTACTGAGATCTTCTACAGCCTCTTACTCTAGGGTTTTCTCTCTTTGTGCATTTGTTCTTGTGAGAAAGTAGTGCTCCCAAAATAGCTAGTTATATAAGTAATGACTGTAAAGACCTTCAGTATTCTAAATATAATAGAATCCCTAAAACCCTATTTCACTCCCACAATGAAAAGGATTAGGAGTTTCCTAATCAAAGTAGGTCTACAATTTCTTAGGCCTAATGAATCAATTGGCATCAGTTAAGCCCACATAAGAGTCCTGACACATCCATCCCAAAAATAAAATTTTGCGATTCAATTTCCTGCTTCTATTTTTAAGTTGTAATTTTGACAGCCACAATGAATTGGAATCCATAATCAATTATAACAAAGCAGCAAAAGACCTTGGGATTAATGATATGATTGGAATGGCTCCTGTTTTTTTTGTGAAAGATTGGAATGGCTCTTTAATAAACTTGGAACATGAACTAAATGTGGATCGACTAAGCCTGGTGGCGACAATCGTGACAAATTTTAGTAGTCTTAACATAAAAGCTGATCGAATTAAACTCTCAAGCTTTTTTATATGTTGGTCTCCCCAGCCCCCAGGTCTGACTAGAAAAATGTATTCTCTGTTCTCAAAACATCAGTTATTCACTCATTCTTAAATACATACTGAATAAATTTTTTTTCCTTCTTTTTACTCATCGCTAAAGCTACTTCAATTGGGATTTAAATCTCTTATGATCCTTACCCTGGAAATGGAGGATATATTATAAATAACTACATAACATAATACAACTACACAAACACTTGCACAATGATGGATTCATATATTCAATAGTATACATTTCTTACTAATTGATCAAGACCCCTCCCTCCAGTAAGGTAATACATGACAATGAAGAGCAGAAGTAAGGATCCCAATACCCAATACCCAAAACCATCCTCTTCATATCTCGAGGTACTTGGTTGCTGTTGAGTTGCAGAGAAAATATCAGAGGAGAAGAATCTAATAATATGAGAAAATCACCCTAACGCTTGACTTGTGTACATGGTTGTAGTGATTGAAGACTCTTCAGTTAAAGTAATACAAGAGAATGAAGAGCAGAAATAGAAGTAAGGATCCCAATCCAAATCCATCCTCATCAAAGCTTGAAGAATTACTTGGTTGTTGAATTGCAGGGAAAATATTATAAGAGGGGAAGCATCCAGTATGGAAATGAATCACCAGTATCAACATGAGAGGAACAATTACAGCGAATGAAAACAAAGTTTCTATCAACTCCAAAAGGCCGTACACATTCTCTAGCAGACTCTGACCACAAATGAGCAATCCCAACACTGTAAGCATCAATAATGGCAACACTGGTGATGGGCCGTTCCTCATTTCTTCCCCAACCTAGCTATACCCTCATTGTGGAAGAAAGAGAAGTGGACAAAGTGGTATTATTAGAGCTCTTTAATTTAACCACACAAAAAATTCTTTTCCATGGTTGGTTGATCTTTGGTTATATCCTTAATGACTATTTATTAAGTTCTATTGTTTATAATAATACCTAAATTAGGAGGCCAACTCCAACCGACTTCTACTATAAAAATACAAATGTTGAAGCACAAGTGATACTGACAGGAAATAATTAGAAATTTAATTTTGGGAGGGTACAAGTGTACTTAGAATTTGACAAATTCTTTTAGTTGTCTTTGTTTTATTCTTAAAAATTCTTTATGATAGGGGTATAAAAGGATTTTAAAAAATAAATTAAGAGTGACATATCATTATGTTATTACCAAAACATGTCATTATCATGCACATATTTTAGTACACATGTGAAGTGACAAAAAAAAAATTGTTATATTAGGAAGGCAAGAAAATAAATTAAGTTACAAATTGGGAGAGGGTTTCCTGCACTGCAAGTGCGGGAAAGAATTTGCATGCTACCATCAATTAGTGGTCTTAAAAAGGTATTATTCATATGGACCCTACATTTTCAAAATGGATAAAATAAAATGTACAGGACCCTCACTGCTTATGAGAGAACATGGAAAAGAATCCACAAAGAGAATGTGCTGATCTTTTCCCTTACAAATTATATAATACCTTGTCCTGTCAATAAGAAAATCCTTTTAAATTTTGGATATGTTCTAACTATTTAATAGTTGAAATTCATGAAGAATGCCTTAATATTTATTCATCCCCTCACCCAAAGAAAAAAAAAAAATTATTCATTCCTTTTGTTCTGATATGCTTGAAAAGAATGATACTGCCAAGGATATTTCACCTGTTTAGATGATTTCGAGGTGGTTCCTTCGTGCATTCCAATAGGAGCGAATCAAGAATACATGAGAACATGAATGTCACTCCTCAAGTCTGTTCTTAAGGGCCTTGCAAGGCTCCTCAAAAGCCAAAAATCATTGGATAATCCACCTTAATTTAGTCCGGATCCTCATGTAACATAGGGAAGTCAATGATACCTAATTTATACCAACCTGGATGTGACTAATAGGGTTTGGCTCCTTTTCAGGAATCTAATCAGTTTTTCCGGGTTCTTAAAAATATATCTAAAGAGGTCCCTTCAGGGCTGACTGGATTGGTTCTTTTACATGGGAGTTAGAACTGCCGCGTGGCTAATTTGATGGGTCCCAAATTATGTGGATACGTTGACACTGAGGTCATCTACTCACATGTTAAATTCAACGACATGTTAAATTCAACGGCTAATTTGATGGGTCCCAAATTATGTGGATACATTGACACTGAGGTCATCTACTCACATGTTAAGCTCAACTTAGATGGAGTTTGGCAATTGACAAGAAAAATAAGGCTTCAAAAGATCCATGAAATGGGAGAGTGCTCGTATAGTACTTGTCAAAGTATGGTATATATAATGTATGTGGTTAGATTACCTAGAAAACTTGTGGTGAAGTCTGGAACATCAGAAAATATTGTTGATTCTCCTAAAAACGTTATGGAGGAGTTAGCTATAGATGTAAATTCCCAGCCTAGATTTAGATTTTTCTACTTGATGATTGAGGGGTTTGCTGATGGCAATGTTGAAGATGGACTCCCTCTTTTTTGTCGATTGTATTTTCTCGTGAGTTCTTTTAAATTACTCCACATTCTTTTCTCAATACAAATCTGATCATTTAGCGAAAAAAGTAAACAAAAAATTATGAATACAAAAAAAGGAAAGGAAAAGCACATTAATTTGTCACAATTAGTGAATTAGGCATGATTTTTCTGTGTAGATCAAAGAACAAACTGCAGGTTAATCTTCATAAATTACATCGCAAATATGAAATACTTATGCAGGAGAAACAAAAAAAATGCAGGGTCCTTTGTCTGCCTAGTTAACCTTTTCAATTCTTCTCTGTTTTCTTTTACAAAATTTTAAATAATAAGAAAAAAGTTTCCTTATACCGCACAGCAACATTTTTTTTTTTTTTTTAGTATACAACAAGATTCACACATTATCCAAGGTAAAAGATCCACGAGACCACCCTCTTTTGAGTGGCCCTAAGGCCACGCGGTAATCAGATATGTAGCCTTAAGAAAACTCGGACAAATTTATAATGTACAAATTTCAAAGGCATACCAAGATCCAAGCAATTGAGACCTTTAGTTTGGTCAGGTGAAGTAAAGTTGTTTCATACAAAAAATAAAATAATAAATAAATAACATAGTTTATGCTGGTCATCCTTGTCATGCATAGTCATGCGCAAGTTATTAAAGCATAAATCCAATTTGTGCATTACCTAACTATCTATAAATTGAAAAGAACTAATGTAACTCGGGCATTAGTTTTCCCTAAAATTTATTTATTTACGTTACCTGGTCACAGGTTCCTATGCCCAGATATAGGAATCAGCAAAATTATCGTCCCAACTCATGAAATTAAGAATCCCATTTATGTTGATATTCTGCACTATCAGTGGCCTCCAAGTTGATGCAAGAGTCACATGACTAGGTGGTGATTGATCTCTTATCCTTTTTAAATATAGAGTTTTTTTTTTTTTTTTTTTACAAAAAAGAGCAATAAATATTAAGAAGGAAAAGTAGTTACAAAATCCGAGAGAAAGACACGTCCCAATAATCAAAATACAAAATATGCCTAATGAAAGATGGGGAGAAGTTATCTTAAATAACAAAACACAAGTGATTTACAACAAACGAAGCAAGAGCATCAGCGCTTGATTGCCTTCTCTATACACAAGCAAAAAATTACTTTGGGGAAGTCCCTCACAAGTTCAAACAATCTTTGATGATGTGCTTGATACGTCAGGGGATGTTCTAAAGGGTTAGATACTAAGTGGATATTTCGAAAGAGATCAAAACCTGATGCAACCATTGACAAATATAAAACTAGACTTGTAGTCAAAGGTTTTAAACAAAAGAAAAATTATTACTATTTTGATACTTCTGCTTCTGTGGCTAGAATAACAACTATAACAACTATAAGAACTATGTTAGCTGTAGCTTCCATATATAATTTAGTTATACATCAAATGGATGTAAAAATTGCTTTTCTAAATAGAGATTTAGATGATGAAATTTATATTAAACAACCAGAAGAATGTATAGTATCAGGACAAGAACAAAAAGTTTGTAAACTAGTGAAATCTTTATATGGTCTAAAATAAGCACCAAAACAATGGCATAAAAAGCTTGATAATGTACTTATCACAAATGGATTTCCTGTAAATGAAGTCGATAGGTGCTTATATAGTAAATTTCATCTAGATAAAGGTGTGTTAATAATTCTATTTGTAGATGATATGTTAATTTTTTGTACAAATTTAGACATTGTAAAACAAACTAAAAAACTCTTGATGTCTAACTTTGTTACTGAAGATATAGGTGAAGTAGATGTAATTATTGGTATAAAAGTTATAAAAAAGAATAATGAAATAATATTATCTCAGGCCCACTATGTAGAAATTCTACTTAAAAAATATGGTTACTCTGAAAGAACACCAATTAAAACACCTTTGGAAATTGGATGTCATTTATAAAAGAATCAAGGTGAACCAATTTTACAAAAGAGATAATCTCAAATCATTGGTTTAGTTTCCTATCTTATGAATTGTACTAGACTTGACATAGCCTTAGCAGTTGGAAAGTTAAGTCAACATACTCATAACCCAAGTAAAGAACATTGGAAAGCAATTGAACGTCTATTAAGATATTTAAATATTATAATGAGTTATAGTCTACATTATAGTGGAAATCAAGTTGTCTTAGAAGACTATTGTGATGCTAATTAGATATCAGATACAAATGAATCATTAGCAACAAGTGGATATGTATTCACTTTAGGAGGTGTAATGATTTCTTAGAAATCAGTAAAACAATCATATAGGATGGGATCCACCATAGAAGTAGAATTTATTGCTTTAGAAAAATCAGGAACTAAAGCTGAATGGCTAAAGAACTTGATGGCAGGTATACCATTATGGAAAAATCCAATTCCTTCTATATTTATTCATTTTGATAATCAGGCTGCAATTGCTAAAGCTAAAGCAAAGTATACAATGGCAAGCGAAGATATATACGCTTGTAACACAATCTCATAAGGCAATATATAAGTGAAGGACCAATAGCTATTGACTTTGTAAAATCAGAAAGTAGTCTTGCTGATACATTTACAAAACCTTTATCTACAATGATAAATAATGAATTATCAAAGGGAATGAGCTTAAATTTGAAGTAGGTTCAATGGGTAAAAACGAAGTCACCATATGATCTGTCAAGTACTAATAATTTCACTCATTCTAGAACTGTGGGGGTAATAAAACAAAGCAATACTATCACAAGAAGGAGGTTGAGTAATAAACTCTTAATCAAACCAAAACTCATGAATTGTGGGGGTGTATTAGTTGTGATGCACATTGTGGGCTAACCTAAGTGGATATAGGAGGTGAGGCCACCTACCCATAAGAATCTTAAGGCAAATTCTTTTAACATCCATGAGACCAAGATAAGGGACAAGGCTGGTAAAAATGTCTGAATTTTTTAAGGGATGTCACGTTAAATCGACTAATAGGATATGGATAATGAGCTTGCCAGTTATACAGATGAGAAAATGTTCAATAAGTCTGACTTAACCTGTACTCTGTAGCGAAGATCATTAGACCTAGTGTAGATTTAAGTCCGCAAGACACCTACAACGATGTATTCTATTGTGTTTAATATACTAAGTAGATCTTTTCCTAGTCTTTTTCATTATTTTGAAACTTGTAGGGATTGTTGAAGTTTAAGTTTCAAAACAATAAGTCTCTTCCTTTTATTCAAACTCTTTGGTACTAGTAAAAGCATGTGAGCTAAAGTTTAGACCAACATTGGAAACTTGTAAAAGTTTCCTTGGGTATTTATATAAGATTGTATCTTAAGGGTGCAAGCCCTTTGGAGAGGTACTCTCCCTTGTCACGTGTGTGTGGGGGTTCCTGGGTGTTTTTTAATAGCGCCCCGAGCTGAGCCGGATCGGACCGTGGTCGTGGCCGAGGTCAAGGTCGGGGTTGGGTACGGGTGCAGGTGTGGGTGTGGGATTGGGTCCTCCCTTTCCCTTACTTTTCAGTCAAATATTTTTTGGCTCCAAATTTGAAATTTTGGAACCAAAATTAAATTACATTAATGAGAATGACTATACACTATACACACTCATTTATCAGTATATGTATAGGGACACACCCATATGTATATGTACATGTCTGTACATGCATACATGTAGAAGTACACCCATATGTATATAAGTACATACATTGACACCTATAGAAAACTGATACACCCTGTGTATGAAGGGACACATACCTATACATACAGGTACCTGTAGATGTACAGGTACATCTGTACACATACAGGTATGTTTGGGCCTATAAATACCCATGCCTACATGCTAGTTTCTTACAAAAAAATCAAAGAGAATGTCTATCTTCTACACCCATACCGTACTATATTTTATATTGTTTCCTTTTCTTTCTTCCTTCTCTTTAAGTTACTTAGTATAGCTTATGAACTCCCTTAATCACATTAGGAGTGCTATCTTTGTGATTTGATAGTGATTTTATCTTGGAGATAAAAGAGCAGGTCGACCCTTTATGCATAAATCAGGGGCTCTTTAACACCTTAAGGAAAGTATTTTATACGACTTCATCCTACTATACCTACGAATGGAACTTTCTATTGCTTCAATTGCTATACTCAATACAAGGACTACATCTCAAAGGTTAGTATAACATTTACATTCATTTCAGAAAAAATCTAATACTGCCTCTTTAATATCTTGACAACAACAGAGAATCCTTTAGATTTCGCAATTTGATGCCCTTGTCACACAGCCAAATCTTCAGCCACATATGCATAACTACTTTCAATATATTTAGCAAAACCGGAAAAGAAATTGCCTTCATGGTCTATAAAAATCTCACAAATTCCTATTGGTCCTGAATTGCCCAAACTAGAACCATCCACATTGATCTTAATAGTACCTGAAGGAGGAGAAACCCAAGAAATATAAATAATATTTTAATGCAAGACTGCTTTATAGTACCAGATGTGAATTCCTGATAGAGCCGAATAGCTGAATTAGCTATGAGAAGCCGATGGAGAGTTATTTCTGAAAGACTTTCCATTAAAATGCCAACCAAAATGTTCCGAATCAAAGAGAATTTTTTGAGCAAACCATCATCTTTTGTTGGAAATGTGCTCACACACGAAGAATATATGTGACAAATCTTTGTATCGAAAGAGATATCGGTGGAATCCAAGGAAGCCTAGCATTGTTCCAAACAGAGGCTGCATAATAACGAGTGTGAAAAATATGACCTAAAGTGTTTTAAACACCACAAAAGGACATAATAAATTAATATGAAATCCACAGTTATATAAAAGTCAAGGGTGCGGAACTCTTCCTAGAATGAGAGTTTCCAAATGAAAATTTGAGTTTTTGGAGCGATAAGCTCAACCATAAAAGGTTGTAGTATGTGCGTTAAAAATACGTTGAAAACACATTGATCAAATTCAATCGTTAGCCAATTAAATCTCAGTCATTGAATATTTTTATTTCAATTAACTGGGACTATCTATTGCCGTTTTTATCTCCATTTCATTCATTTTATCTACACTCGCGCAACCTCTTCGCTGCAACTCCCTTTTCCACCAGCTTTGCCCCCATTGCAACCCACCTAATATATTTGTTTGACCATTTTTCCTGCTTTCATACTGTTGGTACCCGATTTTAGAAAATCTGGCCTATAAGACAATCGGTCAGTAAATCGATATCGATTTATTAACCGATTGTGTTAAGGAGCTGACCGGTTAAGTTGATTGGTAATTAAATTGGCCAAAAAATGACGACCTTGTATTTAGGAGTTGATCAATCAGAATAACCATCAAGTTGATCGAGCAGACTAACTGAATACGGTCAGATGACTAATTGTGACATTTTACGGTTAGCTAACTGATTGTGGTTTTTACGGTCAACTGACCGATTGTGACTTTTTACAGTTAACTTGACCAATTGTCAATCAACATGATTCGTACAAACGTGGCTTAATTCTAGAGAAGTTACAAACGCATGGCTTGAGTGATTAAGGCTGTTACAACCAATCAAGGGAGTGTGATTCCAATAACTACCCCACTAAGGATGTGACACATGAGCTCATGTAGCTACAAAACTGCTAAAAGAGTGGGATCTCTCAAATAAAATAATAAAAAAGGCTTCAATGGAAAAAGATGGGATCTCCAACTGATCAAACAAACTACACAATGCATCAACTATCTTTTCCTTTTCAAGTAGAATAGTTTCAATTTGTATTTTTTACATTTCCTTAGATTAGTTATGTTGCTTAGCCAAGACCATGACGGCTCGTGCTTCGTCATGATTGTCTCAAAGACCATGATGGCCCATGTATCATCATGGTTTTCCTCAGTTTACATTCATGGTAGTCCCTTGTTTTGCAATGATCGATGCAATGTATTGTGTTTTTCTTGGTCCAATTTTAATGGATGGAGTTCCTCTTCTATTTATTCCATGAGTTTGCTTTTCACTTTTAAGTCCTTGGAGTGATTGAGGCATAGAAAGATCTCCCTTTCTCCTTGGTTGAAAGTCAGCCAATATTCTATGACCGTTCTCTATAGTTTGTATGACTCAGGCACGCCCGCACATCTATCACTCTTCTATTCAGTGGAATTTGCTGCCAACAAAAATTGGCATACCCATGGGACACTAGAAAGCAAAACTTATGTTGGTTCAAGGAAGAAGAAATGCCCACCAAGGGAAATGCAGGTGCTCAACCAAGGGCGATAATCCTACAAATCTACAAAGAAATGCCAATGAAGGCGTTTTGGAGAACCTGACAAAGGTAACCCAGCCCCTGAATCAGGCAATGAAAGTGTTGAATTGAGGGGCAAATCCTGCAATCTGTAAAGGATTGCCCTTTTACTACAAATCTGATTGCAGACAAGATTTTAGGCATGTTGTTGGAGTTGCAGAGGTCACTAGACCATCTCTCCATGACTATAATTGCCTATAAAATAATGGATGGTTACAATTGCCATTATAAATGATTGAGATGGGTTTGGCTCTTAGAAGCCAACTTCTAATCCTCGAACGACTCTCACTTTTCCTGCTTTCTTATGTATTCCACTTTACACGTGTCATCTCAGGAGAATATGAAACCGGTAGTCACACAGCCCATATGGGTAGTTGATCTGGACATGACTAGGACTTTGGATGCTATTGTTATAGTAACAAACATAGAATTCACGTGCACTACAAAAAAAAAGGGTTAATAGGGGCGGATTTCACGTAGCCCATATGGGTAGTTGATCTGGACGCGACTAGGACTTTGGATGCTATTGTTATAGTAACAAACATGGGATTCACATGCACTACAAAAAAAAAAGGGTTAATTAGGGCAGACTTTAGGGGCAGTTTTTTTGTTCGCCACTATAAGAAAGCATATAGAAGAGGTTAGTTTTTATTTGCCCATAAAAATTGTCGCTAGGGGCAGTTTTTTTATCCACCCCAAAATATATATAATCAGAGGCGGTATTTTTAACTCGCTTCTAAAACTTAGGAATTAGGGGCGGTTTTTTATAGTTAGTTACTAAAGTATACACCATAGGGGCGGTTTATTGGATCCGCTACAGTAGCTGATGATGTTTTATTAAAATATAAGCATCAATTATCCTATAGGAGGGATTTATCCGCCTCTAAAGCGTTTGGAGGAAAAATCTATAGCAACGCTTTTATTTCCGGCCCAATATTTAGCTTTTTTTTTTTTTTTTTTTAATTAAAATATCATAATAGACCATTGGAATGGAATTCGGAAGTCCCGCACTCTATTTTCCTTGGCTCACGCTTTTTTCCCAATCCTGCGCTCTGTCTTCCTTTCTACCGTGAAACTTTAACACCATCTTCTTTCACTTCTCCTAAATCCTAACTTTATCCCATTCTATTCTTACCTTATAGCATTAGTAAAGGGGCTGGAGATTAGAGACTGACTTCTTAGTGATCGGTAAGGAGCTGGCTGGAGGAATGCACGGTGGTCTAAATACTGCTCTAAATTAAGGTGCAACACCAAATCATCTTCGTTCCTTATTTATTTATTTATTTATTTCTGAAGGTATTGAGAGG
The DNA here is from genome assembly GCF_013358625.1 of Macadamia integrifolia. Classification (NCBI taxonomy): domain Eukaryota; kingdom Viridiplantae; phylum Streptophyta; class Magnoliopsida; order Proteales; family Proteaceae; genus Macadamia; species Macadamia integrifolia. The sequence goes on from NW_024870577.1 coordinate 181,350, forward strand.
AACATGTGGATGACGAAGTCTTCTTTTGGAGCCATGAAACTGTTTAATCTTAACTCTAGAGGGTTTATACTCTATTCCTAATAGCTTATTCCAGTTGTTCTTCCAACATCATATTCCTGTTGCATTTGTACTCATTTAGAAAATTCCATCATGAATGGGAACCCACTTGAGCAGAGGTTCTTCTCTGAATAGAGAAGTGCTTTTTTTCTTTTTCAAACTGGGCTGATCATGAACTGATCGCTATTCTTTATTTTGGGGAAATATGCTATATTTTCTTTTGCTAGAAGCTGATAGCAATGACCAATCCCAACAGTGTTCCCTTGTGTGCATGTTTTTTGGATTTTTATATTTATTTATTTATTTATTTATTTATTTATTATTATTATTATTATTATTATTATTATTATTATTATTATTATTATTATTATTATTATTTTCATGTAGCATCTTAGTTATGTTGTTGTATCCCTCCATTTATGTATTCCTTTTCTTATCATGGAGTGAGCCAGGTTGGAGTGGCTCGCCTAATGGTCGGTTAGGAACAGAATTCATTCCTTGCCCTTTTTAGCATTCGTTTTTCTATTTCTTGCGATTAACTTCTTGATTGTGTAGTTAAGCTGCTGTTATTGTGGTCCATGCTAGTCTCACTACATTTCTCATTATCAGCATTAGGAATAAAAGGCTTGAATTTGTTTTTGTTAATGCTGTTAATCTCACTTGTATATGATGTATCAATATGTCTGTACACCAAGTTTTAAATTTATAGATATTCTGATGAAAATAAGAATGATTTGTGTATGTGGTCTCATGTTTTGGGTGATTCTTCGTTGTTCAATGACTAAAGGGTGAACATAAAATGAACCGGATAGGTAGCAATAGACACTACAAGAAAAGCAATTTTCGGCTACGCTTTTGGGTGACGGTATCACCAAATATAATATAATGTGAAGGTAATATTTAAATGTCACCCTAAATTTATATAATGTGACGGTAAAAAATTGACAGTCGTCATTTATAAACATTGGGTGACAGTATTTATTTTTCTGTATCCAAATATAATATACTGCCACAAAAAAATAAATGTCTCCATAAAATTATTTTGGGTGACGGTTGAACTTATACCATCACCATATATTAATTATAGATATGGTAATATTTAAATATTGCCCTAAATTTATATAAGGTGACGGTAAAAAATTGTCCGTCGCCATGTATAAATATTGGGTGATGGTATTTATTTTTCCATCTCCAAATATAATGTAATACCGCGGACAAAAATAAGTTTCGCCATCAAATTATTTTGGGTGACGGTTGAACTTATACCATCACCATATATTATTTATAGAGACGGTAGAAAACTAACCGTCATCATTTATTAGTTTAAGACCACGGCATAAATAAAATCGTCACCCAATATTATTTTTGGAGACAGTAAATATATCTGTCACCCTTTATAAATTTACCATGATGGAAAATTGCCGTCACGGAATATTTGATTATCGAATTCACTTAGGCTCCGTTTGTTTCGGCATAAAATTTTATCAGGAAAATTTTGCTTACATGTTAGAAAATTTTTCAATGTTTGTTTTAAAGAGGTAAAATATGTTGTAAAATTTTTCAATGTTTGTTTGACATTTATCTTTCATAGGAAAATCATTTAAAATAATTACCAAATGCCCTGCATCCACATTTGCTGTTGTTTTTTAGTTTTTCCTTCACTGTGTTGTGAAAATTGGCTCATTAATTTCCTTTTTTTTTTTTTTTAATTCCATTAATGTTTAATCTAATATTTTTATTGCATTGGTTGAACCCAAAGTCCTAATGGTGGTCCAATTTCTTATTTGTAAAATTGAGAACACATGAAAGAAATAGGAAAGGAAAACAAAGACAAGAGAACGATGAGGAACCACAACTTACCTTCATCCTGTGGAGGATATCTTTTCCAGTCATGATTCCTTGCATATGAAATTGAGAGAGATGGAAGTTGGGGAAGGAGAGCCTAGTGTTTAAATTCAAAGACTGCATAAGACATGTGAGAGAGTGGTGGTAGTGGTTGAGGAGATGTAACCAAAGAAATGACGAGGAAGATGAATGGAGTGTAATATTCGATCTCAATCAATTCTGGAAAAGAGAAATGGCAAAAACGAAGGGAAAGTTCAGAGAGAGAGAGAGAGAGAGAGAGAGTCCACTTTAGAGAGAGGGTACCTTGTCCGTACTTTAATCGCAGAATCCAGGAGAACAACAAACAGAGGAGGAGTTCTGCAGACGGCTTTGGGGAAACTTCTAGAGCATAACCTTGATTTCTTCCACAGATTGCGTTCAAAATACAAAGGAATCATTGGCCAGTCATTGTTTTGAGTATTTTGTTAGGTGTGTTAAGGAGAAAATCATTGATCAAGGTTTGATAAGAAAGATAGAAAGCCAAGTTTCGAGGAACAAGACTTTGAAAAATTAAAGATATGCTCTTTTTTTACTTTGATAGTGTAAATTTTTGATGACTTTGGCAAGTTTTGGATGTGATACTGGCTTAACTAGAGATTAGCGATCAATAATAATATATTGATGTCTTGATTATGAAAAACATATACTCTTTTTACTTTGGTAGCGTAAATTTTTTTTACTAATATTCCACTCATAATTTATAATGGCAGGTACAATCCTACATATATAGCAGCACAACTTTAAGGATCAATGCTAGAAATTACTATGTATTTGAGGCTGAGAAGAGAGTTGTTTCTTTAGGTTGGCACTAATAAGTTCAGACACAAGCATTTGGGCTGGATTTTATTTATTTATTTATTTATCATTTCTTTCTATACTATGTTTGTAGAAAGTGTAATGAAACAAATGGATTTCATGATTGTAAACATTTTAGTTTTTAAAAGTTGAATGAAACAATGAATTCTTAGGTTATATGGATGTGTAATTGATATATCTTTTTACGAAATAAAGAATGCATTCAGGTATAATTACAAGTAACAATGATATTGTAATTTTAAAAATACAATTTTTTTTTAAATTACATATATTAATGACGGATAAAAGCAACCATAGAAAATATTAATTAAGGTGACGGATTTTAATCCGTGACCGAAAATGTAATCAAAGACTATGGTAAAAATACTATCGTCTCCCAAAAATGAGCTATGGAGACGGCAAAAAAGAAATTGTCGCTAAAAACGTAACTTACGGTGACGGTCAAAAATAAGCGTCACCTAAAATGCACATCCCTACGGTAGCCCTTTTACCGTAGCCCATTTTCGGCTACGGCATTATGGGATATGGAACGGTAATAGATAAAATTTCCATCACCCTTATATTTGGTGACGGATATATATTTTCAGAGACATTTTTTACCGTAGCCAAAAATTGCTTTTCTTGTAGTGCAAATGGGATCATTATTGTTTTAGATACTATTAGTTTTCAGACCGGACAGTCTGTTTCAGATCACTTCCTTCACCTTTTGTTTTTTATACACGTTTATAAAAATCATAGATGGTTGGCTTTATTTTTTTTGGAAATCCTTTTCTCCATTATCTACTAATCTTTGCATTGCCTTGATTTGAGTTGAAACAGAGAAACAACTCGGACAAATGAAGAAGCAATTGGAAGAGAAACACTGGAAAGAACCCAACGGAGTTAGCCATCGATAAGTTAGCCATAGAGAGAGAGAGATGTCTGAGAGCCCTCTCACAGTCACAGGGGATGATCCAGGAAGTGGCTTCCCGTCAGATAGGGGGACGCAACTCCGGTTAACGGACTTTTGGAAGGCTTAACCTCCCATGGAGCAGGCGGTTTTGGATGGGGGAAAGGATCCTTCTTTGCCTCAAATAAATCCTTCACCCCCATTGTCGGTTCTGATACCTAAGCTTCTACAAAAGTGACCGCCCCAACTGATCAAATACCACACAAATCTTATGCGAATGTGGTAGGTTCAAACACACCGATGGTGGATGAACTGCCCGACCCAGTTCATGCAGGGAATTCGACCAAGGTGATCATCTCCCAGGAGGCTTACGAGGATAAATTAATCAAATATCGATTTGCCCTGATTGGTAGAATCAATTTTCGTTTTCTTTCCCTGGATGACGTTCGCAGAGAAGCCCGTGACTCTTGGAAACTTAAAGGTAAAGTGAAGATGATACCCATGGGTAAGGGCTTCACGATCTTCCAATTTGAGTCTGAGCATGACATGGCCCAGATGTGGAAGAGAAGCCCTGTGAAGATTGGAGGTCAACTCGTTTGGTTTCAAAGATGGCGTCCAGATTTTAGCATCCATGAAAAATTGATCAATAAGGTTCTAGTTTGGGTGCGATTTCCAGATCTTCCTCTGGAATATTGGCATGAAAAGGTCTTATTGACAATGGCCAAGGTGGTAGGGAGGCCAGTTGGTCTCGATCAACGCACCAAGAACGTTATATACGGGAATTATGCTCGCGTTCTGGTGGAGATGGAAGTGGGGGTTCCGAGGCTGGAGGAAATCCAAGTTGAACGCAAACAGCCTGGGACTCAAACTTTGTTCTGGTTCAAGCAACAGTTGATCTACGAGGATTCATTAGGGAAATGCTGTTTCTGCAAAAAACTGGGGCACCAAGTTCATGCCTGCCAAGAAAAGAAGGCCTATGACGAGCGGCTGAATGCTCGAGACAAGGCAGGGATACCACGGGTGGTGTATGAAGAAAACAGAGTCAACTCGGGAACGAGTAACTCACCGGTTCGAAACATCACTTCTTTGGAAACAATGGATCACAATCTTGTGAATTTAAATTCAAATCGTGTGAACACTGATGGAGTAGTGGCGGGCTTCTTTTATTCCCCTTAATTCTTTACCTCAGTTACCAAATGTGGAGGAAGGTGAGATTTTAATTGATTTGATTTCTCCCACTCACAATTCCATTATTCCTATTTCAGAAATTCTGGAAACGGCTCATGAGGAGGAGATATTAAATAAGGAAGCTCATGATAGGGAGGACATACACTCTGAATCTTCTGATGATGAGGTGGGTCGGTCTAATGAGGAGTCTAGCTCTGAATCTGGGCCGGAATCATACCAAGATAGAGTCAAGGAAGGAGAACCGAACCAGTTTGGTTCAGTTTCAACCACTGGTCCAATGTAGTTTCAGCAGCAGGTAAGCAAGGCCATGGCACCCTCCTCTCAGGGTGGGGTGAGGGTTTCTGCTCATCCTAAGAGGACAGGGGTGTCCCTAGGTAGTTCCCGAGGAGGTCTGGCCGGCAAGGGGGTCATACAGTGATGAATAGGGAGTATATTGCCCCATTGTAGCTCCCTTTGAGTAGGAAGGAGATTGCTCGGATGGGGGTTCAAGCTGTCGACAAGGCGGAGGAGATGATTGAGAAAGGGACTGAAGCAGGGGAGGAAAGGAAAAAAGAAAAACAAAGGTGGTGGTCAGACCTTGAGGTCGGACAAGTCCGATGGAACAACTTTTTAATTATGCGGATTTTCTATTGGAATATCTGAGGTGTTCAAAAGGCGGCGGCTACTAGAGTGTTGCATGTTTTTCTTTGTGATCACTCCCCTGATGTGGTGTGTATTGCAAAGCCCATGGTGGATTCAGTGTCTTTCCCTACCTGTTTTTTTAATCGGCTGGGATTCATGGCAAAAATTATTCATAATTCCCGTCGTGACAAAGTGCCAAACCTCTGGGTAGTCTGAAAAAATTCTCTTGCGAGGCCTGTGATGGTGCATTCCTCGGAGCAGATGATTTCAGTTTCAATGCAATGGAATGGTCAGCAGGTATTGGTTTCTGTGATTCATGCATCGTGTTTCAAAGAAGAGCGTAGGAATCTTTGGGTGGAGTTGGGCACTGTGGCTGCCCTGTCCCTTCCATGGGTTGCTCTAGGGGACTTTAATGCCACGTTGTATTCTCGTGAGAAGAGGGGTCCTGGTAGATTCAATGTGGGTGCCGCGGCAGAGTTCCAGACCATGGTGGATGCTTGTGATCTGATAAGCTTTCCTTCCCAGGGATCAAAATTTACCTGGACTAACAATAGATGTAGAGGATATGTGGCGGCAAGGCTTGACAGAAGTTTTTTTAATGCTCAATGATTGGAAGTTTTTGGTGATTGTGGTCAGCAGGTGCTCCATAGATCAATTTCAGATCATGCTCCAATCCTTTTTTCATCGGCAGCGATTCCTAAGCCTCGAAATGCCCCTTTCAGATTTCATCGTTTTTGGATGGAAGAGGAATCCTTTGAGGACCTGGTGAGGGATGTGTGGTCTAGGGAGGTTAGGGGTGGTCCCATTGGCATGTTGGCATATAAATTAAGGGCGGTGAAGAGTGCTCTAAAGGGGTGGGCGAGACAAAGTTTCCCTAACTTGGATGTAGCTCTTAAAGATGCTACTGAAGAAGTACAGAGAACTATTGATCAGGTAGGGATGTCTGATGATTTATACTCCAGAGAAGCAGAGGCAAAAACTAAGCTCTTGAAAGCAGTGGAGATGCACGAAAAATTTTGGGCTAAAAAGGCTCACTGCAATTGGGCAAAACTTGGAGACCGTAACTCAAAGTTCTTTCACCTATCAGTTAAGGTGCATCGTATAAAAAATGGCATTCGCACTTTGAAAAAACAAGATGGTACAGTGGTCTCTGAGCCGCTGCAGATGGCAGAATATGTGTCGCATTTTTTTGAAAATTTTCATAAAGTGGACCATTGCATAGATCATATGGAGCTGTTGCAGGTGATTCCTAATGAGGTGAATAGGGAAGACTCTTCCATATTAGAAGCAATCCCTGCCAAAGAAGAGATTAAGAACGTGGTATGGGGGCTGGACCCAGATAGCTCTCTTGGCCCTAATGGGTTTCCAGGAGCTTTCTTCAAACAGTGTTAGGAGATAGTGGGTGACGATTTTTGTGGGGCTGTGATTGCTTTCTTTCACTGTGGGAAGCTTCCGAATGGAGTAAATAACAGTTTTGTGACACTAATTCCAAAGGTGGAGGGAGTGGTCTCTCTGGATAAGTTTCGCCCCATCTGTATGGCAAACTTTTTCTGCAAAGTCCTATCAAAGATCATGGCTGAGAGGTTATCTTGCCTTCTCCCTCGATTGGTGTCAGATGAGCAAGGGGCGTTCCAAAAAGGTAAGATTATCTCATCAATATTGGGTTAGCCTCTGAGCTTTCCAATTTATTACATACATCTGTCAGAGGGGAGGTATGGGTATTAAGATTGATGTGCAGCAGGCCTATAACACATTGTCATGGGATTTCCTTTTTGCGGTCTTGAAACTGTTTGGCTTCTCGGATGTGTGGTTGGCCTAGATTCACGAAATTTTGATTTCTTCTAGAATTTCAGTGTTATTGAATGGTGGTCTGGTGGGTTTCTTTTGAGTTGAGAAAGGTTTGAGACAAGGGGACCCGCTCTCCCCAATGCTTTTTATTTTGGCAGAAGAAGTGTTGTGCAGGGGTCTAAATGGTCTATTAAAGGAGGGAAAACTAAAGGCGCTTCCTGGTCCTAGAGGTGCCACTATTCCTAGTCATCTGCTCTTCGCGGATGACATTTTTATCATCATGAACGCCGCAGCGAAACATGTTCGATGTCTGAGAGAGTTCCTGCTTAAATACCAAGAATTTTCTGGCCAAAAATTCAGCTTGGAGAAGAGCAAGGTTTTTTTTGGTAAATTCGTCCCTCATAGAAAGAGGTATATATCTGATCTGCTAGGTATCCCAACTTGCTCTCTTTCGACGAGGTATCTTGGGGTTGAGATCTTCAAGGGCACTATCAAGAAGGATAGGCTGCTTCCTCTTATGGATAAAATTAAATCTCGATTACAGGGATGGCGAGGCAAACTCCTTTCAATGGCAGGTCATGCAGAGCTTATTCTTTCTGTGATCTCAGGTATGTCTATTCATAACTTCTCCATTTGTTGGTGGCCTGAATCGGTGATTAAAACAGTGGAGCGCTGGATTAGGAACTTCCTATGGTCAGGGGATATTTACACAGTGAAGAAAATCACTGTGAAATGGGAAGAGGTGTGCCAGCCTAATGAGGAAGGGGGTTTAGGTATCAAGCGATTGAGGGATGTGAACTGTGCGGTGCTCAGCAAACTAGTGTGGCAAATGAAGCATGAAGGATCTACTTTTAGTACCTTCTTGTGGGCTAGGTTTGTGAATGAAGGTGGAGACCTCAATAAGGGTTATAAAGCATCTTCGGTGTTTAAAGGAATTGAGAAGATGTGGAACTTTGTATCTCTATCTGAGCATTGGATGGTGGGTACCGGTGAGGACATATTTTTTTGGCAGGATCGATGGATAGGCCCCCTGTCTATTGCTGAGCTCTCCCCCCTCCCTTTGTCTCATTTTTCTCATAGCATTTGCAGAGTGGCAGACTTTATTGGAGACGGTAAGTGGTGTTTTCCTCCTATTCAGTCTGAATTTTTACATGATATATTCAAAGCTATAGGGAATATATCCTTGCCGCGGGGTCAGAAAGACCGATGCTGCTGGTCTCTATCCTCCTTAGGATCTTTCTCCACTAAATCAGCTTGGGAAGCACTGAGAAAGGTTTCTCCTAAAGTGGGTTGGGAAAAAGTAGTGTGGGGCTCGGTTTTGATCCCCCGCCAATCAGTGTTTGGATGGAGACTCATGCATGGGAAGCTTCCTTGTGATGACAAGGTAAAAAGGAAAGGAGTGTCGTTCCCTTCTAGGTGCGAGGTGTGTAATAAGGCTGAGGAGTCTATAAATCATTTGTTCTTGGAATGTGATGGAGCTGTCTACATTTGGAGGGCGTTTGCTGAAGTCTTTGGATTTCATTGGCCCTATCAGGGGGAAGATTTTTCAACGCATGTTTTATGGTGGACTCAAAAATCCAATGCCATTGGTCTGTCTCAAATGTGGATGGCAAGTTTGATTCTAGTTTCATACTTTATTTGGATGGAAAGGAACTCAAGGAGATTTAGGGGACTACATCGATCTTATGGTCAAGTCTTTCATACAATAATGAAGGAGGTTAGAAGACGTGGCCCAGGAAAGAGTGATAGAATTAAATCTCGCCTAGATTCTGAGAGATGCTTGAAGCTAAATATTGAGGTTCCAAGAAGGAAGATTAAAGGGGTGTGAGAAATTTTCTGGCTGCCTCTGATGGATGGTTGGTGGAAGCTAAATTGTGATGGCTCGTCCTTGGGTAATCCAGGGAATGCAAGAGCAGGTGGCATTATAAGGGACAGCAAGTGCCAAATTGTACTGATTTATAGCTCCTTTTTAGGAATAGGTTCGAATTTCCAAGCTGAATTTCAAGCGTTAATTGAAGGAATTGAGAGAGCTAGAGAGATGAATTGTGCATCTCTGTGGATCGAATGTGATTCGGGCGCTGTGGTGCTCATGGTTCAAAGGGGCTCGGTCCCGTGGTTTGTTTGGCAAAGGTGGTCTTCCCTTATTTCTTATCTCAGTGGTATAAGATGGAAAATCACTCATTGCTATCGGGAGGCAAACCCTATAGCAGATTTCCTGGCGCAGACGGCAGCTAAGAAGGAAGCGTCTTCATCAGTAGTGGCATGGCCTCCTGAGCTGCTTGAGTTCTTGGCTGAGGATGCGATGGGTAGATCGCGCTTCAGATTTTATTAGTGTTCATTTTATTTTTTTGGCCTAGCGCCTATCGTTCTGCTGATGGCAATGCCGTAGGTGGAGGTGGGTCCTAGGTTGTGTGCTAGTTGTTTGTTTTTTTTGGATCTTCTTATTATGGATCCTCTTTGTACACTTTTTTTATTTTTCCCCTTTCATCTCTTAATATACATGACCGTTTAGCGAAAAAAAAAAACCCAAAGGAGGTGAGGATTTCAATCTTTCTCTATGCCAAAACTTGTTTTTCTTTTCTTCGAATTAAAATAAAATTGATGAATCTGTAAGCCACATTCAATCTTAGTAGATCTAAAAAACTAATGAATTTTTCAGTTGAGAAACATGCATTGCATCCTTCACTTTGATTAATAGAATTTCAATTGTTGCTAAGTTAATGAGAGTAACTAGTAGAGATCAAGTTGCTACAGCCATCGGGATCTATGGTTGTTGAACTACATAAATTCTTGCTCTCAAAAGACTACCTTGGCACCCAAGAGTTCCTTCATTTGGATGAAGGTTAAAATACTTAGCAAAACAATCTTATATCTATCTGGTTTCCATGGAGAAACTTCACATTTGATCTTTCTGTCAAGCATTCCCCTTGCTGCATTGTCTTGGGCAAGTGGTAACATGTCAAGGGGACCACAGAAATAGGTGAAGGAAAGCTATTCTCCCCTGGAAACTTAATAGCCACATTTGACTACTCTTTTTCTTTCAATATTACTTCAGTACCAATGATCCATCCTATTCTTGCTTAACCTGTAAAAATATTATCTCTTTAACTATGTTATACTACAGCACCTAAGTGTGAAGGCTGCGACATTGGGTTTATTATGATTTTGTAGTAGTATTTTATAATCTCATAACTCTAAACCCAAAAAAAAAAAAAAAAGAGCCTTAGTACTCAAGTGTTGTCATTAGTGTCACAATAGTTTCTTGCACTCCATTTCGTGCCATTAGCAGATCTGTTCTTATTCATTTTTTTTTTTTTTATTTGGACTGGTTAATTTTGTAAATCATGTCATCTTTTTTTAAAAAGAGAGTAGTTTTTCGTCTCAAATTATGGGTAGTTATGTTTGGAAACAGAATTTAATTTAATTTTGATAAGAACAGAATTTTAATTTGGTCCATATATCTGCTTGATACATTCTAGCCCCTAGTGATCTGATGAAATGGCAGTCATTGACTACAATTTTTTGTATATTTTCTTTTAAGGGTTAGTATTTTATTTAAAGTACAAAATCAATTAAATGGTAGCTACTAGTGATAAGACAATAGTACTTACTATTCAAGAGATGTTTTATGGCAATTGTAGAAAATGGATAACAATCATGTGGATATTGCTTCTACGAGTGCAGTTGCATCGAGTATGGCCATGTGAACTTTTATTATTATGTAATGACATATTTAGTTGATTTTATGATAATGTATTCATTATTTTTTTTTTTTTTATCCCTAAATTGTATTTATTTGTTTTTGTAAATTGCCATTTTACATATGTCTAAAATCGTCATAAGAGACGTGGTCGGTCAAGGGGATTGGCTACAACTTCTTTGCCAAGTGGCTAAAAGGTGAAAGTTAGGACCAATCGTTATCACCAAGGGGTTGGTAAGAGGGCAACACAGTTACTTACGTGGATGGGCACACATGTAAGGACACCTACCACGATGCCACTCAATTATCCGGAATGGCGGAAAGTTCCTCAACACTATAAGAAATCAATTTGGGAAAAGGTTACTATATGTTGACACCAACATTAACATTTTCAATGTATGGTTTTTTTAAGGGAAATTTACAGCGCCACCCCCTAGAGAATTCCATTATTATAAGAACAGCCCATCTGATTCACCAAATTAGACTCAGACCCCCTACCGTCAATCACTGTTAAGGAATATACCTTATATGCTGATGTCTGCTACTATATTTTATTTTAAATACCAAAATGCCCATACTAAATATAAAGTACCTAAAATACACAAACCCACACTATTCCTTCCAATTCCAATTCCAATTCTAATTCCAAGCTTCCTTTAATCCACCATGGAATGGACCAGAGGCCTCACCATCGGCATATACCTTATAGTCTTGTGTTCTTCGGTTCTTCGGTTTTTCCCTCTCCCTTTCTGTTGTTGCTAGTCTTGCATGGTAGAGACCCATCTTCTCTCTTCTCTTTCACTCTTGCGACAAAACAACTATTGCCCATCTCTCTTTGTAAAATTTCTGAAATTTTGGTTTCATTGGTAGCCTTGATCTCCTGCATCATCTCCTCCTTGATGTTTCTGTCAATGGGTCTCTACCACATCATTTGCCCCACCAGAAACCACCTCAAGTCTCCTCGAGACTACATCTCAAAACCCTATCACCCCTTCCCTTTGTCTTGCTCCACACGCCTCAAGCATATCCAGCTCTACTTGTTGATCTTTTACCTTGTGCTGTCTTTGGGCCATCACTCCTCACTTCCTCCGACTCTGACCCACTCATCAAGGGTTACACCCTAGTCCACCGCTTCTCCTCCTTGCAGTCCGCCGCCGTTCTCTTCCTATCCCTCTCCCTCCTCTTTTCCACCACCTCCTTCCTCCCCATCCCTTCTGACTTGTTCTTCACCTTATTCTTTGTTGTCTTCTTCCTTCACTCCTTTGTCCCTTCATGCCGAGGAGTCGCCGTATGATGTCATCTAATAAGCTTTCATCTATAGGCATCTTTTTTATATGTTGATAACAAATTCGAAGAAAAAATAACAAGACGATTACAAACCCTCGCTGCAATTTTTTCTTCTTCTTCCCCTCTTTATCACAAATCAAACAGTTCCCTGATCGATAAATTGGAAAACAAGAAGAATGAAATAGATACAGACACCACTTCATAGACCCAACTGATTGGTATTGGGTTCTTCAAATTCTCTGCCAGAAAGAATTCGGAGGTTGATCGGAGACAAACCATTGTCATCTCCGGTGAAGGTGAGTATAGGTAGGGGTGAAGAGGAATTGGGCTAAAACATGAGTTTTAATGAATAGGGTATAACAGTCATTTTAAATCTTTACTTAACAGTGACTGATGGTAGGGGGTTTAAGTCTAATTTGGTGAAATTGAGGGGTGTTCTTATAATAGTGGCATTGAAAATTTTCCTTTTCTTAAAGTGTATTTATTTTTTTTTTTAATTAATATAATACATTGTTCTATAGGAGTATTATGAAATTGATATTAAAGAAAAAAAAAAAAGGGGTTTTAGAAAAATGGGTATTCAACGGAAGGACTTCAGGCTTGAATTAAAAGTATTGTATGATAGATCAATGAAGATTAATGAGTGTTTTGCAAAACGTGATGTTCATGTTCCATTGGATCAGTTGAAATACCTTATAGCTATATGGAGTGATGTAAAGTACAAGGTAATGATGCCTATGCAAACTTGTTACTTGTTTTTGGTATTTGTTTTTCAAATATTGTATGATTTGTGTTTTCACTATGGTAGGAAATTTGTTTGCAGAATAAAGAGAATAGAAAGAAACAGAAAATGAGTCACATTGCGGGCAGACAGAGTTTTTACCCAAGTTTATTATAAAAATGTTAGTTTCGTATCATGTGAATTACACTTCATTGGATTATTTGAAGAGCACATGATGTTATATCCTAACTTTTTATTCTTTGTTTTATTTGATCAGCTTTAGGAGATTGGTGAGGAACCGTTAAAGGTTGATTTTTACAGGATAACTCATGAAAAAAAGAACTTAGAACTGGTTGATGAAGAATCAGCCAAAAAGTTGGTATATGTTGTGTTTTTAATTCATAGTTACTAAGTCCTTGATCATTGTTGGTAACTTACTCAGTTTGCAATAATTTTTAGAAAAAGATGGAAGATAAGTTAGCGGCAATGCCATAGAGTTACAAAAAAAAAAAAAAAAGAGACTCATGAATTAATATGGAAAAAATCATTTGGTGAGGAATCCCATCATCGAGTGCACCTAGTCGGAGCTGGGGTAAGCCCAAAAGACCTTGATTCATCGAAAAATAATGCCGCACTTAACCGGAAGAACAAGGAGTTGCAAAATAAAGTGGAGATGCAAGAGGAGAAGATGGAATTAAAAAAGAAAAAGAATGAAGATGTGATTAGCAGTATACAATCACAAATTGAAAAACTTACCCAACTCTTCATGAATAGAAGCTCACAGGATTCAATTAATCTAGGTAAAGATTAGTTCTCAATTTTGATATTAGAGACTATAGCTTTATCGATAACGATATCCAAATGTTTCTGATCATCTTTTGTTTTGAAAAACCAGGAAGTAACTAACGGAGAATTCAGCTTCTATATGAATCTTACACATTTTCTACAATTGGGTAAGACAATTCTTCCTCTTATAAATGAAAGTATGTATGTCAACACATCTTCTGTTATACATGTGTTGATTTACAAACTGTCACGAAAGTTTTGGCTTGAATTTGTTTTCTGTTCATCTTCTTCTTCCCATGCTGCTATAATAAAAAAAAAAGTTGGATTCCAACATCATATTTCATCTACTGTAGCATTTTTTTATGGATTCCAACAGCATGCCTTGAGTGACCTAATGAATATTTATCTTTAGATTTGGGGTTTTGAAATTCTTAAGCTGGACTAAATAAAAACTGTAGTGGTGCACTTCACATTCTTCTCCATTTCAAATTTATTTCCTTTATCTTGATTTTCTGCATATTGGTTACTGAAAGAGATATTTTTTAAGTAATCTGTAATTTGGATTCGAGGTTAGGAAATTTAAATGATCCATGTTGGTGCATGCATACTCCACCACTAATGGGAGAACTAACCTTGCATCCTCTTCTCATGGTCTCTGGCTTTTTTCTGTCCCCCCCCCCCCCCTTTTCCTTATCATGTCATGCCATTGGAGAAGTAAGCTTGGTTGATTGGATCTTTTTATTTACCATGTGGCATCTGTTAAAAATTTTCTGTCAATACCCATGAGAAAAACTCAAATTTTGCTTAACACATTGTGTAAAACTGGGATTGTGTTCTCTTAGCTTGTAAGTTACATGCATATCATACATTAAACTGGGATTGTGTTCTCTTAACTTGTAAGTTAAATGGATATCAAACAAATTAAAGAGTCAAGTCTCTTTTTGCACAGTAAAACTATATTGATCATATTCTGTAGATTGGAATTTGTAAATAAGTGCCTATTCCCATGTCTGTAGACTTTGTCCATTTGATTGATATGTTCACGTTGGTCTGTGCCTAAGCCAGGTGTAACAGAATACTAGCATATGGAGAAATCTATTTCCTTTCTTTTGGTGTTATTTTTCTGTTTTTACTTTTCATGGAGCAGCAGTGTGTAATTCCACCGAATGTGATGTAGAGTAAGAGAGGTTTTCAGGGGATGGATATCTTGTGGTCGCTTATGCCGTTATTGCAGCCCAAGACAATGATCGAAGCTACTGCCTCGACATGTAACACCCTAATTTCGTTTCCCTACCTTCCTTGTGGACAGGCAGGATACCAGGCAGAGAAGGCCAATATTTGCATGGGCTAACATGTAAAATATACCTATAATAGGAGTTAGGTGTAGTAGAGAGTTGTTCAGACCAAAAGGGGGCTGGTTTTAACCAAACTAGTGGGAAAGTCTTGGATAAGACAGGCAGCTTGTCAGTTGGATAGAATAGTCATATTTCACTGTTGTGGGTCCAACTTTTGTAATTTGACATAAGGACCTATTTTTTATGAGTCTGTTATGATAACATAAGTTAAATAAATGGGAGAGAGATAGGTATGCTAGCAGGATACCCAGGTATCAGGTCTGCTAGCAAGTCTTGATCGTTGGATTAGAAGAGCCAAATCTACGCTGTTGGGTACTCCTTGTCTTACCTAACCTACCCAGCCCCGACGCTCTACCATCACACTTCTTCTCCCTCACTATCTCCGTCACTGTCATCGTCACCGTCACCAACACCATCTCCATCTCCATCTCCGTCACCATCATTAGTGAGATCGACGGCCTCATGGTCAGGGCAGCGACGAAGATATGGGTTTCGCTGTCGCAATATCTTCATGACTCCTCAAAACCCCTTTTCTCTTCTCCTTTTGGTGAGCTTCATCTTCTTTGTTTCTACTCTTCCATTATCTTCATCTATCTCCCTTTATAGCCATCTCTGAAACCTCAAATCAAATAATAATTTGTGCATTTCAATTGATTTATATAAGGGTTTTGCTTGGTGTAAAAGCAATAGTTCTCATATGCTGGCAATGGCATGGATCCAATTCTCCCAATGTTCAACACTTCATAGATAACACCGTCAGGGAAGAATTCGTCTGCTGGGTACTGGAATCTGCTTTTCCACTCTTTGAAGAATTCGTCTGCTGGGTACTGGAATCTGCTTTTCCACTCTTTCACCAGGTAACAAATCCTCAATAAAGGCTTCAATTACAGTTCATATCCACCATGGAACACCTGTAAAAAGAGGCCAAGGATCAGCTCTTCTCCTCTAGCCAGCCTTCTTTCAGCGTAACTTTCAGATATTTTAGTACTACCAAAGCTCGCTAAAAATAGCTAGATCCTCTCAAATGAAAAAAAAAAAAAGGATAGATTTTTAACATGAATTACTACACAAGAGAATGGGATCTCAACGAGATCTACTCCAGTTCCTTAGAAGAGCAATCTTTTCATTCCTCCTCCCCATAATTCACAAAAATCAGACCAAGTATTAAACTTTCAACCTCATAAAACCAAGAGAAATGCAAATTCATACTTGGACAGCTGGAATTGAAGAGTGAGACGGAGACGACCTCCAAACGATGAACACAAATAAATAAATTATTGATCGAAAAGCCTATGCCGTGGATGGCTCCAGAGAGCTCTCAGATCTCTCACTCTCTCCGTCTCTATCACCTGGCTTCAACAAGTAGAAGAAGAAGCAGCCCTCAAAAAGGTTTAAAACGACGGGATAGTGACAGAACACTGATCAGGTAGTATAGTTGTATCGGGTGCTTAAAAACCCCCACCGACAGTCAAGACTCTGCAAAACAAATCTACTCCAATGATTTCTCATATTTTTTTTTCTCTATGATCTACAAATGAGAGAGAGAGAGAGAGAGAGAGAGAGAGAGAGAGAGAGAGAGAGAGAAGATGGGTTAAGTATTTATACTTACTGTGATTTGAATGTAATCGTAGGAAGTGTAAAGGGATGGAGTCTGTGTATTCAGTCAGCCTGTTTGCTTGTAGTGCTTGGTTTCTTCCTGTACAGATTTTGTAGGAGACAAGTATGTAGGTTCTTGATTCAGGGAGATTGGAAAGAACAGTGGTGAAACGGAGCCAGAGACAGTGACAGTGACGATGATGATGACGAAGACTGTGAGGGAGAAGAAGAGTGACAGTAGAGCGTCGGGGCTAGATAGGTTAGGTAAGACAACAAGTACCCAACGGTGTAGATTTGACCCTTCTAATCCAACGGTCAAGGCTTGCTAGCATACCTGATACCTGGGTATCCTGCTAGCATACCTATCTTTTTCCCATAAAAAATATATAAAGGTGTCAACAATTTGGAAAAAATTATTAAAAAATAAATAAATAAATATAAGAAAATAGAGGAAATTTAAATAAGAATGAAAGGTAATAGTCAAGGGAAAGATTAATCACAAAACATGAGTAATACACTTATATTAGGTATGGTGGAGAGTTTGCAATGGGTTTCTATTGATATTTGGAGGGATCTATGGATTCCTCAACGGCAACAAATGTTTATAAGGACTGCTACGACTCCAGCTCCAATGTTTCTGAACTCATTAACTGTAGGATTTGCAATTTAATCTGGCTTTTTTTTTTTTTTTCAAAGCTTCCCTTACCTCTAAGATTCCATTTGGCCACTACAATCCATGATGATTTTCTGTCCTGTGCCTACACCAAAAATGTTTTATTGACCCCAAAGATGGCTACTTAACTTTTAAGGTGATCTTCTGGTAATCTAAACTCTTCCGGTGGCTTTTACCTCCAATCAAACGCTGGAGTTCCTGTTCGGCTAAGTATTATGGAAAGCTATGTAACATCCCGAATTTAGCTGTGCCTTCAGGCTCTTTCTGGATATATACATGGGATATATTAACTTAAACTATTTCTCTTTGAAGTGTTGTAATAATTCTACAGTGGGAGTGATGGGTTTCTTGGTGTAGGAAGCTGAGGGTTAGGGGTAATAGGAGTGTTGTTTTTTCGGTTGTTCATAACTTTCCGTATTCTTTTATTTCTTAATACGATGTTCTTTTTTCAGGTGTTTCCTGTAGGGAGTGTGACCCCTACACGAGAACAGGACCAATGGGAGCATGTGTGAAAGCATCAACAGCACCTTACATGGTGGCAGGGCAGTCATTTCGCCGCCACCCCCTTTATGTCTGGGTGCAGGAGCCACACTCCCCCCAGTCCTTTTTTCCAAAAAAAGAATCCAGGTTTGAATCAAAAACCAGGTTCAGATTGAGAACAAAATGGTCCAAGAATGTGTAGATCACCACGACATTGTATGCTTCTTCAGGCTCCTGTAAATGCGACCACACAACATACGTTGACAGGCTATCAGCGCATGAGTACATCAGTTTGGACCCTTCAAAAGTACAGACATTTGGAATAATAATCTAAACAAAGGTTTCAAGAGTTGATATATCTGCCAACAATAGGACAATAGAAAGACAAGAAAGACTTATTTCAGAAAGGTACTATTATCAAGCTGGAACAAGTTTTCACTGCTCCATCAAATGAGAGCATAGAAACAAACACTTCTTAGGAGTAAAAAAATTCACAAATTTATCAGAAAAAGAAGAAAAAAAAATCACAAATTAGGAAACTTTGTCTCTAAGTTTCTTGGTCACCACCACATGATTTTCTTATTGGGAGAGGATGGAGGATCATCATATGAATCTATCACTGACTCTCAGTTTTGTTCACCCACCAGTCCAAGAATTTGACCTGAGCGGACATGGTATCCAACCTGTACAGTTGTAGCCAGTGGTTTGCAATTTCCTGACCAAAGGTCCAACCAAAGACAGCTCCTGCTCCGAAGGACAAGGCAGCACCTGCCATTCACATACATTTTTTTTATTTTCTTAGAAGTCAGAAGAGAATTATATTCAAAGGAAATTTAGTTTAATCCAAATTCACTTTTAACGAAAGAAAGTACAAATAAATATATATTTCCTGACATGACAAGACCAAGGCTGTTGAATGCTTGATGAACCTACATTGAATGATAGAAGCCAGAACAGAATTACAGCAGTATCCAGATGCAACATTAGATGACTTTAAAACTTTTAACTCGACCTCTTATACCAGTGAATTATCTTGTGGAATCCATGGTATTTATAAGATAGGTAGCCTCTAAGGCCATGATAAATCCACATACAACTAATGTTTCACAACCTTCCGCCAACTGCTCCCACCACCCCCCTCTCTCCCCACAACACATGGAATAAGAGAAGCAATAAACTTGGTGAAACTGGCAGCAACATAAAACATAAGATAAATTGGAAGTATTCATGATATAGGAAGCCCACGGTAATGGATTTTCTGAACTGAACTACAAGGAAAGGTAGTGGGGAACAAGGAAAGATTGAATAGGGTTTTAAAATAATAAAAGAATTTATGGGAAGAATAGGAAATCAGGTACTATTATGGGACTGTGAAGTTTTTTATATATACATTGGGGATCGACTACGTTAAACAGACTTTTTTCTTCCTATAGTAGCTCTTGCTTCGCCCTTTCTTTCTGATGCAGATTCTTTACCAAACTAGGCTTATTTTAGTAGGAACAAGCCTAGGGTTGGATTCCATACATGTTGGGCATTTGATCCCATGTGTTTTGAGTGTAATAGACCACTTTTATGGACCTAAAAGAGGGGCTTTAAGATTGTATACGGGATTACTAGTTTGTTTCCTTTTTCATTAGTTTGACTCAATTTAAATTGTTAGTCTTTGTTTTCTTAGGAGTCAAGTTATTAGTTGAGTCAAGTCATTAGTAGTTAGTTTCTAATTTCAGCTAGTTTCTAATTTCAGTTTTTTGTTTTTAGTAAGTATTGTATTAGGAGACTAAATTAAGGTTTCCTTTAAGGAACCTTCTATTTTGTAATTCCCTCCCCCATCAACATTATAAGTAAAGAGGATGAGGCTCCTATAGCCAAGAATGAATTTGAGAAACAAATTAATGGTTGTTGCTATTGTCTTCTCCATGAAGAGTTGTCTTGTGTTTGATCAAGGCTGATAGAATTGGTGTTTGGACAAATTGACTCTCTGTGGTGTGAAGCCTGAGAGATTCTTCTTCTTTGTCTATCAACCATCCAAGGTGTTACAGATCTGTCCTAAGTAAACAGGTATTTAAATAACTTTTTCTCTCAATTCTGTCCAGAGATGAAGAAGGTTCTGTGAGAATTTTTCAGGTTCTGCCCAGGTCAACCCAGCCAACAGCTTGGGCTGATCTTCAGGCTGGAGATTCCCCTCAACTAGGGAGAAACTCGATCCATCCCTGAGAGCCATCTGAGACCTGGTTATCGAAATATAAGATTTCTCCTTATTTTTGTCTTTTAGTGGTCTGTATTGTCCAGAACTGAGATCGATAGGTCTGATTTAATTCCTATTGTTGTTTTGGGCTATGGTTCATGTTACTAAGCTGAATTAAACCTAATTAAAGCCTTTGCAAGTTCCTGTTATCAATTGTATTGATCTGACCAGCAACACTTTAATGTTGAGATCGATGGTTCTGTTCCAGATCTGAATTCTGTTTTGCCTGATTTGTTTCTGCTATTATCCTACTTTTGTTGTGGCTGTTCTTTGAGAGTATCCCACTGGTTTTGGGACTAGGTTGGATTGTCAATTCTTGTTCTACATTACTTTCTCCATCAATCTCTCTTTACTCCTCCTCTCCTAACTTTTTCTCCATAGGTTCTGGGTGTTTAGAAAATTTGTCACAATATATAGCTACAACTTTAAAATAAATAAATTCTATTAATTCCAATTAACTCTAATAATTGATATATATATATATATATATATACATATGTATATATACAGGGATAATGTTTTCTGTCCGGGAGCGCAGCCCCTGCACCAGCGCATGGGCATATAGTAGTGCATGTAGAAGCATCAACAGGCAGGCTTCATTGCCTTTCATAGGGGGCTGGGAAGTGGCAGTCATTTCGCCCCCCACCCCCATGTGTCTGGGCACAGCCCCCATACTCCCCAACAAAAAACATTTTCCTAAATATATATATATAAGGGAGCTTGAGAACCTGGAACCTGGCGTCGACACCAATTTTGCTGAACTGCCTAAAACTCAAGCTACCTTAATTAGGGAGAGAGTGCTCCTTTTATAGATGAAGGAGGTTCATTTGAATTACATTTTGGTTTAGGATACATTTGAATTACATTTCATTTGATACTGTATCAAATTAATTACATTTGTATACTTGAGATGGCATTTGAGGCGTATTGTAGGCGCCGAAAGTCACTTTAGGCACTGTTCTTTTAAATTTGCATTTGAGGAGTAATTGTAGGCGCCGAAAGTTGATTTTGATTGGAAATTTGGAGTCTTCTAAGATCGCACCACGGCATTCCATGTGTCAAAGACACTGTTTTCCGAATCAGATTGATCTAGAGAGATACCAAATTTGACTAAGCCTGGTATTGACCTGACTATCCTTTAACCAGGAATAGTAACAGTACCACCTTGCCTCATAGAGGTCGTCCGTGGTTAACTGACTAGATGAATTAACGACCTCATCAGTCGGCCAGTTTAATCCGTCTTGGCAGACGTTACAGACCAAATTATTTTTGTGTCGAAACTTTGAAGGCGGTTCGTCAGGATCTTCGACCCGCAGTTTTGAATTTGTTGGAGGATGAAGCCTTAGAGCTGGGGGGGTCATCATCAGAAGGATCTTGGGCCATTTGTTGAGAGTGGCAGCGGGCTACCATAGAGCCTTTGATGGAGCTGAGGCTGTAAGCACCGTCACTAGATTCATCATCTGAATCAGAGCCGAGTTCGGCAAGGCGAGCCAAAAGAGCCTCCTTTTCACTTTTGACACTTGATTTTGACGAGGCCGGAAGGGTTGGAACAGGTTTGAGGCCAGTGAGGCTTTGGATAAGGGTTGTTTTGTCATATTTGGAGGTGTCACAGTTATCCCACCATTTGACATGGAAGACTTATCCCACCATTTGACATGGAAGACGCAGGAGAGAACCGGGGTGACCCAATCTTGGGTTTGGAAGTCAGTGATCTCATAATCCCAGAAGAGGATCCAGGCTAGGAGGCAATGGAGAAAAAACCGTAGGAGATCAGGTTGGTGAGGTCAGAAAATTTGGAGTGGTTCATGAAGTTGGGTGGGAAGAATGTCAGTCATAGGGCCATATTGATCCCACCACCGGGGAAACCAGAGAGGAGTTTGGTTATTAAATTTGTAATCAAAACAGAAAAACCAAGAGTGCCGGTTAGTCTTGCTTTGAAAAAGGAAAGCTTTGTACCATGCCTCCTGGTAGTCATAATAGGTGTAACCTGCAGGAGTATCTGTATTTGAGAAGTTTTTTAATGTAAGGGGGTGGTTATTCCAATCTTTAAGGCAAAGAATTTTGCAGATGGTTATAGTTGTGTGTGTAACCAAAGATGGATCATTTTTGTCAAAATTGAGTTTGAGTCTGACGGAGTCAGTATCTACGAGAATGTATTCGTAGAATTCTTGGGTTTTTGCTGCGGAAGGGGAATAAAAATGCCAGCCTTGGAAGAAGATTCTTTGAGCAATGTTGAGGGGAGACTCAACATAATTTTGGAGGACATCTTCGAGAGATCTTCTTTGAGAGGTTTTTCAAAATATTGGTTTTTGAGCTTCCCTTGGGCGGTTTGAATAGGTTTTGCTTGGGTGGTTTGGAGACTAGAACTGGCTTTGTTTGTGGGGGCCGAAGAGAGAATAACGGCATGGGAATAAGAAAGGTTTGAGGAAGCCAGGTGAGATCTTTAGGTAATAGTTTGATTCAGGGGGGCAGAGGTGCCGTAGCTGGATTTGGAACGAACTAGGGAATTAGAGGCCGTGGATTCTTTGGGGGGAGCCATTTTGATAAGGTATAGTTTTGGAATTTGGCCCTGTAAGAATTCACGAGTAAGAAAGTCAGGGACTGAATTTGATTCTCCTTTAATATATTCAATTTGAAATTCAAAAATAGAAAGTAAAGCTTGCCATCAAGCAAAAATTTGCTTTGAGACAAGATTTGAAACATCATTTTGCGACGGTGTATGTACCTTTGGACTGTTGGGAGGAGTGGCAGAAGAGTGTAAGACCACGTTTGTGCCCAACTTATGTTGGAGATACCCCTTCGTATCACTAGATCTAGGATGTCTACCAAAGCTCTCGGAGGTCATGTTCCAGTGCCTCGACCTCTTCAAACTATTTTCCTATCAGTTCTCCCCCGAGGACTCCTCCACCTCTCCTCCAAACCTTTCCGGTTTAAACTCCGAACAAAATGTTATTCATGGTACTTACGAAACTTCCTCCTCTGTTCCAGATCTTTCCCAATCTAAACAAACTCAACCCCAATCTCCAACCTTTTCCAACCAGCTGTCCTTATGCTTCAAATTGACAATGAATTTCAGATCGACAAACCATTACTCATAACAGATTTTGAATCCCCAAAAAATAACCAAAAACGAACTTGGTTTTTCTCAACATTTGATCTAGACCAACAAGCCCAAATTCGCACAAACTAGTATGATTTTATGACAAAACTTAAGACAAATAGCACTGGTCCAAACTGCTTCACACAAGTCTTGGATCCTTAGTGCTGGTCCGACAACCTCTGCTATCCATCCCCCGATAGATAGCATCAAGCATATCTTTAAAAATACAGAAATCACTGCTTCTCCTTTCAAAATAGTTGAGCAAAATGACCCAAATAGAAAACTAATTGAGCAATCAAATTTTACAAAATTTAAGTCTTCAAACCTTAGACGACCAACTCTCCAGAGTTGAATGTCTTGTCCAACCAAAACCGGTGTCTTCATTACCAACAACCCCTCTTCTCCTTCAATCCCTCCTTTCAAACCATACATTATACCACAAAAGCAACAAAGTCAACTTAATAAATCATTTTTACTTGATCAAATTAACCATCGTCTCGCAACCTTGACTGCTTCCGAGACACCAACACAAAATCAATCCACGGCTGAATCTGCTATTCGTCAGTTTCTAACCCTTGATGGATATTCCTCGGGTTCCTCATCTAGTTCTAACTCTGAGGTCCCCCATGTTAATCAAATTGGTCAAAGTTCAACTCACTACCCGGTCTTTCCTGACCTCCAAATCGAAGCTAGAGGAACTGCTCATCAGGCTTCTTACCAAAGTGAAATCATCTATGAATGGAACATAGATGGTCTCTCCAAACATAGTCTTATGAATAAACTCCAAGAAATGACTATGGTTAGCAATGCTCACCGTATCAAAAATACGGTTGACAGTGTTGTTGCCACTTTGCTCATTTCTGGTTTTACCAGCCAACTTAAAGGTTGGTGGGATTATGTTCTCACCGAAAATCAAAAAACTAAAATCCTAACTGCTATTCAAACTACCCCTGACAGTACCCCCTTCTTGACACCGAAGGAGATCCAATTAAGGATGCTGTTAATACCCTTATTTTCAGCATTGCCAATTATTTTCTTGGAAATCTTTCCCAACTCAAAGACAGTACTGTGGAACAACTTTCGAATCTTAGGTGTAAAAAACTACACAATTTCAAATGGTACAAAGACACCTTTCCTAACCAAAGTTCTTACTAGACCAGATGCCAATCTCCCATGTTGGAAAGAAAAATTCCTTACTGTTCTCCCAACCCTTTTCTCCGAAAAAATTAAACGTCTACGCAAAGAAAACGACGGGATTATTCCCTATGATCAAATGACCTATGGTCAAATAATTAATCTAATTCATGAAGAAGGTTTAGCCTTATGCACTGATATTAGAATAAGAAAACAAATTAACAAAGAAAATAAATTTTATAAACGTGAATTAGGAGGATTCTGCGAACAATTTGGTTTTGCTCCTCTAAAGCCTCCATCTAAGCATAAACACAAATCCTCTCGAAAATTCATCAAATCCATATAGCATAAGTCTCACAAACCTTTTACAACTCCTGAATTTTACCAAAAGTTTACTAAAATTCCAAACTATCGAAAGCACAAGAAGCCTTTTAAAACACCTAAAAATCCTCAAATTTCATCTCACTCCCAAAATTGCTTTCGTTGTGGTAAACCTGGCCATATTGCAAAATATTGCCGTGTCTCCAAACGTATTAATTCTTTACAAATTTCTGATAAAGATAAAACCCAAATACTTGCCCTCTTTCAAGAGACAACTTCTTCATCATCTTCTGATGAACAAAACTATGACAACAAAAATCTCAAAATAAACCAAGTTCAAGCTTCTAAGCATTCAGTTTCCAGCTCCACCGATAATAACAATTTCCAAGCTTGTGCTTGCGATTCTTGTATTATTGGTCTTAGCTGCGAAGATTGTGCTCCCAAGTCTGTACGTATGCTTAGGCCTCTCCCCAAACAAATATTTTTGAATATATAGACAATTTAGCAGACCCCGAACACAAAAGAGCCTACCTTGAACACCTCAAACAAAACCTTACCTCTCAAAATTCTCCCCAACCTTACAACCTACAAAAAATTATGCAAAAATTTGATAAGCTTCAAAAATCTTCTTCTCCTGACCATTCTTCCCGAATACAAACCCTCGAAACTACTACTGCCACACTGCAGTATGAAATTAAAAACATCAAACAACAACTATCCCTCCTATCTCGTCTCCCAAATCCACACGTCTCTTCTCCGAACATTGCGTCTGCCCCAACTGAACCATTCACAAATCCCTTTTCAAATCAAGAGCCATCTTCTGGTTTTATTAGTACAATTTCTTGTCAAAACTGGTATATCCACATTACCCTTGTGGTAAATGCCTCTTTCAAACTCTCTACCATTGCCCTTGTTGACTCAGGTGTCCAACTTAACTGCATCAACGAAGGAGTCATTCCAACCCAGTACTATGAACGTACTACCCAGCGGCTTACTACTGCAAATGGGTCAGGGTTAAATGTCCAATACAAATTATCAAACACCCATATTTGTAACAATGGGTTCTGCCTTCCCCAAACTTTTCTCCTTGCCAAAGATCTTGACCTAACTATAATCCAAAGATCTTGACCTAACTATAATCCTAGGACAACCTTTCCTTGAAATGATCAAACCTTTCAAAATTACCCAAGACTCTATAACCACAAAATTTCGAGGACAAAAAATTATTTTCCCATTCTTACATGCTTAACGTTCTATTCCTCCACATACAGCCAAAACCAGAGAACTAAATTTTCTCCAAACTGAACTTACCCACCAAAGAATTTCTGATCAATTATCTCATCCCAAAACTATCCACCAAATAGAACAGCTTCATTCCAAATTCGAACATGACCTTTGCTCTGAGGTTCTTGATGCCTTTTGGCATCGTAAAAAACATATGGTTTCTCTTCCATATACCAAAGATTTCTCTGACCTTCAAATCCCTACTAAAGCTCAACCTACTCAAATGAACCAAACACTTTTAGAAACTTGCAAACTAGAAATTAATGACCTTCTTACCAAAAAACTTATTAGACCCAGTACCTCTCCTTGGAGTTGTACTGTCTTTTATGTTAACAAGGCCTCTGAAATTGAAAGAGGCACCCCTCGATTGGTCGTTAATTACAAACCTCTTAACGGATGCCCTCCAATGGATTCGTTATCCCATTCCCAATCAAAAAGACCTTTTACAAAGAATTTACCATGCAAAAGTCTTCTCAAAATTTGATATGAAATCTGGATTCTGGCAGATCCAGCTTCATGAAAAGGACCGATACAAAACTACCTTCACAACCCCTTTTGGCCTCTATGAATGGAATGTCATGCCATTCAGCCTCAAAAATGCTCCTAGCGAATTTGAAAAAATCATAAACGACATCTGCAACCCCTATGGACAATTTACCATTATCTATATAGATGATGTTCTAATTTTTTCAGATTCGGTGGAGCAACATTTCAAACATCTCAGAATATTTTACCAAATTATCAAAACCAATGGTCTTGTCCTTCCAAAACGAAAAATGAATTTTTTTCTCACCAAAGTCCGTTTTCTTGGACATCTAATCGAAAAAGGCACCTTAACCCCCATTGATCGTGCCATATCTTTTGGTAACAAATTCCCCAATCAAATTCTTGATAAATCTCAGTTACAAAGATTCCTGTGAAGTTTAAATTACGTTCGTGATTTTTTTCCCCAAATTGCTGAGCCTTTGTATCTCAGACTCAAGAAAAACCCAGTACCTTGGTCCTCTTCCCAAACTAATGCTGTCCAACAAATCAAAAAATTAGTCTAAGAAATTCCTTGCCTTTTTATTCCCCATCTTGAGGCATTTAAAATTGTTGAAACTGACACCTCTGATATCGGATATGGCGACATCCTCAAACAACGACCTCCTAATGCTACCAACGAACAACTTGTCCAATTCGCCTCTGGCATTTGGAATCCCGCACAAAAGAATTATAGTACTATTAAAAAAGAAGTCTTATCTATAGTCCTCTGCATTCAAAAGTTTCAAAATGCATTATTAAACAAACCATTTTTGGTTCGTGTCAACTATAGTGCTGCAAAATTTCTCTTGCAAAATGATGTTTCAAATCTCGCCTCGAAACAAATTTTTGCTCGATGGCAAGCTTAACTTTCTATTTTTGAATTTCAAATTGAATATATTAAAGGAGAATCAAATTCAGTCCCTGACTTTCTTACTCGTGAATTCCTACAAGGCCAAACTCCAAAACTATACCTTATCAAAATGGCTCCCCCCAAAGAATCCACGGCCTCTAATTCCCTGGTTCATTCCAAATCCAACTACGGCACCTCTGCCCCCCCGAATCAAACAATTACCCAAAGATCTCACTTGGCTTCCTCAAACCTTCCTTATTCCCATGCCGTTATTATCTCTTTGGCCCCCACAAACAAAGCCAGTTCTAGTCTCCAAACCACCTAAGCAAAACCTCTTCAGCCTAAGAGAAGCTCAAAAGCCAATATTTTGAAAAACCTCTCAAAGAAGATCTCTTTACTATCGAAGATGTCCTCCAAAATTATGTTGAGTCTCCCCTCAACATTGCTCAAAGAATCTTCTTCCAGGGCTGGCATTTTATTCCCCTTCCGCAACAAAAACCCAAGAATTCTACGAATACATTCTCGTAGATACTGACTTCGTCAGACTCAAACTCAACTTTGACAAAAATGATCCATCTTTGGTTACACACACAACTATAACCATCTACAAAATTCTTTGCCTCAAAGATTGGAATAACCACCCCCTTACATCAAAAAACTTCTCAAATACATATATTCCTACAGGTTACACCTATTATGACTATCAGGAGGCATGGTACAAAGCTTTTCTTTTTCAAAACAAGACTAACTGGCACTCCTGGTTTTTCTGTTTTGATTACAAATTTAATAACCAAACTCCTCTCTGGTTTGCTCGGTGGTGGGATCAATATGGCCCAATGGGGACATTCTTCCCCCCCAACTTCATGAACCACTCCAAATTTTCTGCCAACACTTCCAGCCACAACCTCATCAACTTGATCTCCTGCGGTTCTTTCTCCACTGCTGCCTGACCTAGATCCTCTTCTGGGATTATGAGATCACGGACTTCCAAACCCAAGATTGGGTCGTCCCGGTTCTCTCCCGTGTCTTCCATGTCAAATGGTGGGATAACTGTGACACCTCCAAATGTGACAAAACAGCCCTTATCCAAAGCCTCATTGGCAGCCTCAAACCTGTTCCGACCCTTTCGGCCTCGTCAAAATCAAGTATCAAAAGTGAAAAGGAGGCTCTTCTGGCTCGCCTTGCCGAACTCGGCTATGATTCAGATGATGAATCTAGCGACGGTGCTTAAAGCCTCAGCTCCATCAAAGGCTCTATGGCAGCCTGCTGCCTTTCAACAAATGGCCCAAGATCCTTCTGATGATGAGCCCCCCAGCTCTAAGGCTTCATCCTCCAACAAATTCAAAACTGTGGTTCAAAGATCCTGACGAGCCGCCTCCAAAGTTTTGACCAAAGAATAATTTGGTCTGTAATGTCTGCCAAGACGGATTAAACTGGCCGACTGATGAGGTCGTTAATTCATGTAGTCAGTTAACCACGGACGACCTCTATGAGGAAAGGTGGTACTGTTACTATCCCTGGTTAAAGGATAGTCAGGTCAATACCAGGCTCAGTCAAATTTGGTATATCTCTCTAGATCAATCCGATTCGGAAAACAGTGTCTTTGACACATGGAATGCCATGGAGCGATCTTAGAAGACTCCAAATTTCCAATCAAAATCAACTGTAGGCGCCTTTCGGCGCCTACAGTTACTCCTCAAATGCAAATTTAAGAAAACAATGCCTAAAGTGACTTTCGGCACCTACAGTACGCCTCAAATGCCATCTCAAGTATACAAATGTAATTAATTTGGTACAGTATCAAATGAAATGTAATTCAAATGTATCCTAAACCAAAATGTAATTCAAATGAGCCTCCATCTATAAAATGAGCACTCTCTCCCTAATCAAGGCAGCTTGAGTTTTAGGCAATTCGTATATATGGGAATGAGTTCTCTTCCAGGAGTTTGGCTAAGAACCACCCAGGCAAGCAGAGTCTCAGTTATTGGATTGTGGAGATTCTTAGTAACCACTGGATTAAAATACAATAGTATATTATTCAGTACAAAAAAATAAGTCATGTAAAAATCGGTTCATTACTTTTATCGTTTCCTTTTACATAATTATTAATCAAACAATAAAAGCAAGAAGGAAGGGGCAAAGAGGGAGATAGGAAGATAGGAATGAAAACCAGAAATCTCTTGCTTTCTATGCGGTGCAATGTTATCTGTGTCTGCATTTTTTTTTACAGAACCCAATGTGTCTTGGTATGTTAATTGTAACACGAGATGTAGAACAAGATGTAGAAGAGCCTTCTTTGAATTTCAAGTCTTGAGGTATCAACTTCTTTTGCTCCTGCCTTCATAAGGAAAAGAAATAGGAAAGGTTAAAAAGGAACGTAAGCAGGAAGTCGCTTTCTCAAATCTCCATCTTTTGTGCCATTTATTCTTATCTTCCTCCATCTCACCTTCCCTATAAACTCAACAAATCACCATATCTGCTGAGCAAGAGATCAATGGAAAACCCTCCCTTCTATCGGTTAGTTGGTTCTCTTGATTGATCTTCTTCATCATTAACTTCAGTACGACTCTGTTTTTAAGTAGGAAATGAGCGATCCTAAATACGCTCACCTATATACTGCCCAAGGTACCCTGCTTACCTTTTAATTTTGGAAAATCTTGTATAGCTTACCAGATGGGTTGTCATGTTTTTTTCTTTCCCTCCCCATTCTGAGATCTCACTTGGCCTATGTAAGAGATCTGGGTGAGGATGACGAGTTTTATTTCTTCCTCTCCATCAACAAAAATTGAAACCAGAATAAGAAGTCAGCAGAACCCAAGCTTCCAGAGGAAATAACATAGAAAAAACTGAAGCTCTATATAGGCCCCAGCACCGCTCCAACTCTCCATATTCAACAGCATTAGAATGCTGAAACCAGGAGTCCAATTGATGCCCATTGCAACCGGTGCCAACAACGATTGAATGGTGGAATCAATGACGAACAAAAGCAGATTGGAAGCTGAACAGAGTTGTAGAAAACGACCCCCTACCAATCTTACGAAATTGACGGAACTTGTTCCCAACCATAGTTTTTAAGGCGTTGCTAAGGCGACGCCTTACTAGCGCCTTGGTGCTGATGCGGTCTAGAGATGGTAAGGCAGTGCTCCCCCTTACTGAAGTGGCGCCTTATGGGTTTTTTTTTTTTTTTAAACACATTTTAAAATTACTTGATGAAGATATCAAATATAGATCTTTTATTGGTAGGTGTATGATTTTGTTAACACTTGAGATGTATGGGATCAACTTTACTCCACCAAAAATAACCAAAACAAACAAAACAAAAACACGATTCACAAACAAGGTTTGGATTTTGTCAAGGGTTTTAAGAAAGGGCTTTGAGAAGGAATCAAGGAACAAGGAAGAACCACTTATCTAGGCGACCATTTTGCTCCGGCAGCGGTGAGCTTCATTCTTCATTGACAGGAGTAGAAATATAGTTGATGATCTTAGGGTTTAGGCACTCATTTTGGCATCATAGAGGTAAGTATAATAAATATTTGTATTTTTTATGTCTTCTTTTCTTTATTTTTATAATTTTGCTTCATAATTATGTATTTATATTATATGTTAATATGTTATGATGATTGATGATTGATGAAGATGAACTTAGTTTATTCACTTTATTGATTTGTTTTCTTGATGAATATCTTACATTGGTATGAATATGAACCTTTAATATTTATTTAACATATGAGTAATAGGATTCAACTAGGATTTGAGCCAAATAGATTGGTTTTATAAAAAAAATTACACAGGAACGCTTTAGTCAATAAGGCGACGCTTTATGCCCGCCTTATCGCTAAGGCACTCCGAAAGACCCTCAAACGCCTCCGTCGCCTTACCACCTTAAAAACTATGTTCCCAACACAAGGCTCCATCAACAAAAATTGAAACGGAATAAGTTTCCAGAACCTGAGCTTGCAGAGGAAATAACACGAGAACAAATAAAGCCACCTAAATGGTCCCAAGCTCCCAGCAATTCACGTCATCCCCTCAAATTTTCCAAATTCAACAACATTATTTGCTGAAACCAGGAGTGCAAGTGATGTCCATCGCAACCGGTGCCAGCAACAATTGACTAGTGAAATCAACAAAGAACAAAAACAGCAGGGAAGAAGACAAAGTTGTAGCTTACGTTGGGGAATGTGAAGGTCAAAGGGAAGCTCGGTTTTATACCTTCTATAGGTATGAATTATGATATTTGCATATAATTGAAGTATAAGTTGAATCCAATGACTATTAAAAATCTTTCACAATCCAATGGCTGATACCATCTGCTTGCATGGAAGATTCTTAGCCAAGTTCCCGGACAGAGAACTACTTCCCTATATATATATATATATATATATATAGAGAGAGAGAGAGAGAGAGAGTGAGAGAGAGAGAGAGACACTCAAGACAAGGACCAACAACAAAGTTGTAATATCCGCTCCCAAAAGGCAGGGCAAATTTAGAATTTTCACTTTGCGTGAATTATATATATGGATATTATTGTTGATTTAGTAAGCCCCTAGTTAAAAAAGAGGGAGGTCTAAGGTTTGAATCCTACTAATGTTATTAGAAGGATTTTCTTTTTGAATATTTTGCTTGGCCCCTCTTGTACTAACTACTAAGTACTCACTAAATATTAGTTTACAAGAATTGTTGTATGTGACGAGTGTTCCTCTTAGAATAGAATCTTGTCAAGTTGAAATTTGGAAGGTAGAGATAAAATAGGAAACTATAGAGGAGTGGGAAAACTGTGTAAGATAATAAATAAGGGATAAAAGAAATAAAAAGAGAGAAAAAGAGGAATTTGAATAAAGGAAAGAGAGTTGGAGAGAGAGAGAGACAGAGAGAGAGAACGGTTGGGAGAGATTTCTCTCTACCCACAAACGTGAGAGTGAGGGAATAATTCCTCTACTCCAAAATTGTGAGAAGAAGAAGAAAAAGGAGAAAAGAAATAAAGGTTTCGAATGGTTTTCAAGGTAAAAGGTTTTAACCCTATGAATTAATTATTTTGTTTATATTCTACATGGGGATAGACTATGATTTAAAGGTATGCAAATTCAGATGACGAGGTGATGAGAGAAAATAATATTTTTGGCTGGTTGACAGTATTTTCTACGTTGGATAGAACAGCAGTCTGAGATTGTTCATATTATTGAACATAGTTAGGATTGTTTCATGGTCTGAAATAATTATTGAGAGTACAAAATGTGTTTATAGGACCTTCTAAAAATTTCATTAAATATGGAATTAATTTAATATATCAAAAAATTCATGTACTCTGATAAGTCACTAGGCAGTTTTCTGTACCCGAGAATGGAGTGGTGACAGAAGGATATAAACTTTGATTTTTTATCTAATTATTTGACATAACTTTTATAAGTTTTTCAAATTCCTAAAAAAGTTGGAAGTGATTTTGATTCAGGAAAGTGGATTAATGAGTTTTTTAAATTTTTTTTATTGGACAAAATCTGTTACAGTCTAGAGACCCTTTTTTGGGAGGGGGGATTGATACCTAATCTAAAAAGGTCTTTCTGATATGATTTTCGTATGAGATTTATATATATTAGTTAGGTTTCAAATCATTTAGAGTTCCAAAGATATTTATTTTCTATTTGTCTCTGTCAATAGACAGAATAGGTTAAGGCAGATTTTCAACCAAATTATATCGAAAGATACAAAGATTGTTCTACTTTGAGTGATAAACGAAACTGATATTTGGAATAACATCAAGGTGAGTGAGACCCCACAAAACTCTAGTGTTATTTTTATATAAACTCTTTTCTTGATTTTATTGTAAATTGGATATCATGTATTGAATGACCATGATTAAGAGCGTGACGTTAAGGACACTATCCAATTCTGAGAGCCAAAAGCTTTCTGCTCATTTTTCCATTGTGGTTGGGTATGTAGACCGAGGGGTGAGGCAAGAGCGTGACGCTAAGGAGCGTGGTTTCCCCTCCATATGAGCCGACTACCGGATCCGAAAGCCAAGAGCATGAGTCCCATCACAGTGTTCGGGTCCGAGAGCCAAGAGCTTTCTGATGACTTTTCCATTGTGATTAGGTACCCGGACTGGGGGTGAGGCAAAAGCATGACGTCGAGGAGCATGGATTCCCCTCTATAAGAGCCTGTTACCAAATCCAAGAGCCTGAGTCCATCCCAGTGGTTATGATGTATGATTTGATATATGATTTTAGCAGTGCCACACAAAGTGTGGCCAACAAAGGGCATAGATTAAGGAGGATCATCTTTCGGCGAAGAAACCTCAGCATCTAAATGAGAATCATCGGACTATAGGGAGATCGTGCCTTCTTCTCGGTCAAACATGGACAGCAAGATCGAGTAACGGTTGAGCCCAATGGTTAATAACTGGCGGCCCGAAGGATCCAAGGAAGAAGGTTTGGCGGGAAAAAATCTGCCTCAGTGGGGAAGGGCTTTGCCATATACAGCGCCGTTGCTTTGTCCGGCCACGAGTGGTCAGGGGAGAGGGAGATCTGGCCAGCTGGACTATATCTTCAACCAGAGTATGAAGATGACTTAGGCAGTGGGGCATGGCTCACTTTAGGAGACTGGAGCACAAAGCTTGGAATGATGGCCAAACATTTTACAAATATCACAGTGTGGGGGAAGCCACTCATAATAAACTTGTTGATCAAATGAGTATCTTTCTTCATCTTTAACGGTGACATAAGACGGAGGAATTTTGTTTACTGAGATTTCAATGCAAATTTGCACAAAGGCCAATCTATCCATAACTTTAGTCCTTAGATCCGAGAACAAAGGTTTGCCAATGATAGACCCAACACCTTGAGGGCACCAATAATAGAGAGGAAGGTTAGGGAGAGCCACCCAAACAGGGATGGATTTGAAGTCAACCTTGCTGAAGACAGTGAATTGATCCCAGACCCTTAGGAAAATGGGCTTCTTACCAACAAGCCAAGGACCTCCTTCCAGAGCAAATATCTTATCTTCTTCTAAGGAGAACTTGAAAATGAAGATACCATTGTCCAACATGAAGGTGGAGAGCTGGCCATTGATCCTCCATTGCTTGAGGAGAGAGGCTTTGACAATATTGAATGGCGGCCTACTACCCAAAAAGTGAACAATGAGGCAGTGTTTCCATTTAGCGATTTCGGGGTCTAGAAGCCCGGAGGGGCAAACACTTATTATCTTGTTGTTCTCAAGGAATGGGGGGGAAAAGATCAGGATATGACCATCCATGGAAGCAGAGGAGGAGGGACTGGCTATAGAAACCCAAGGACGGGGGCAAAGAGGAGGACCAGAGGAAGGGTTAAGTGCAGGGGAAGGCTGAGGGGAGGTAAGAGGGTTGATCATTGATGGAGAGAGGATTAGTGGCAGGGGAGGAGGGGAGTGGATTCCCAACGTTTTCCATAAGGTTGAAGATTAGGGAGGAAGCATGAGAGAGGTTGGAGCGTTTTTTATTGCAGTAGTTTTTAGGATTTTATTTTTATTTTGGGAATATTTGTAATCTCTTATTTTGGGTAGCTATTAGACAAGTAGAATTTTCCAATTTTAGTTTATTGTGTTTCTATTTTATTAGTCTAGGATTTAGGAAGTAATTAGGAGTTTCTATTTCAGTTTTAGATTTTAATCAGGAAGTTTTATTTTGATAAATAGGCTTGTAACCCCATTCAATGGGGTATGTTTGAGAATGAATTAAATTGAGTTGATTGTGCTGGGTAGGCACTTCACCGTGGTCGTGTGACTTCCATCCCCCCCCCCCTTTTCTGGTTTTCTTCTCAGTTTTTCCTGTTAGTTCATTGTAGCACCCATCGATCTCTCTACCCTACTTTTTTTGCAGTCTAAATTTAGATTGAAGGAGGCCCTCCATTGGGCGATTGAAGCCCCAATATTTCAACTAAAAAGAGGATCCGTGCTGTGAGAAATAAAACCTGCAACTCAGGATAATCAAAGGTACCACCCAGGTCTGATTTCAGAGGAATAAATCTCCCATGGTTGCTGATTATTGGACCCATCAGAGCATGGAAACAGTAGGGCTTTGGAGTAAGAATCTTCACCTGAAATCTCAAGTCCAGCAGGCCAAAGATGAGGGAGTTCTTCCCCTCTTTCTTCTGCTGGGTTCCGCCTCTTGTCTTGACTGAAGGTAGAAGACAACTCATGATTCCTTATTTCTTTAGTTTATTTTTCCTTTCCCTTTACCTACTACCCCTCAGTCCCTCTCTTACCTAATAATTACTTGTTGCCATCATCATTTGTCCCCTTCCTAGTTTATCCCTAGTGAATAAATCAGACCCCTCTCATACCCTTTCATCCTATCCTACATGACACTCTCCCTTACTTTTGACTTTATGCTATATTACGATTATGCGACCCTTTATTAGAAACTTCAATCTATTTACGAAATTGCCATTATTCCTTGATATTTGAGTTATTAACTCTTGAGTGGGCCCATAAGAGATCCAATTCCAGATTTGGAACACGGATCCACATCAGCAGCACTGCAATCTCATTGTCCACGTTGAGTAGCGGTGAACTGGAGAAGACAAGAGGTGAAGAAGGGCTGAATCCACTACCCCACTGCGGTTGATGTTGAAGTGTCATATCTGTAGTTACCTAGATGTCCTCATGAACTTTTTTTTTCATTTAATTTCGTGTTTAATTACTCATAATATACAATGAATTGATAAGGGTAATTATTATTTATAAAAAACTATTATTTAATCATAATTTCACAATTAGTTTTAAACGGACTGGATAATATCTAGCCTGAAATTGAAATATCCATACCCGTTTTCAATTAGCTTTAGAACAGATTCAAACTGTTTCTGGAAACCAATTTTTCGAATATGGATTCCCCTAAATGGATACAGACACAAATTGAATATGGATTTTCAACTAGTCACTTACATCCCTAGCCAGGGTTAGTATCGAGGCTAATGTGCCTAGGCTAGGCTAGGATTGACACCAATCAGGCTCAATCCCACTACAGTTCCACCCTTAATTCTGGACTTCCTCTCCTTGTTTACTAATCTAGAGTCGAGCCAAACTTCAATAGACTGGTGAATCAAACAAATTAAGGAGAGTTCCAAATACCTTTGCTTTCATGTCATACATCTCATATCTTATAATAATTAAACTTCAAATAAGAGACATGTTTCAAAGTTCTCTCTCTCTTTATGAGAGAAAGATAGCAATTCAACCATCCCATCTGCAAGAATGACTCCAGATAAAAAGGTGGTAAGAGATATGGAAAAGGAAGGTTACAACAAACAATACCATGAGGGCTCCTAGAATACTTCCAAGAAATTCCAGCAGTCGAAATTGCTCCAATAATACTTCCTGCCGCAGCAAATTTTACAGCTTCCCTTGCAGTCTTCAGCTGAAATGGCAGAATAAAGGCCAGAATATGCATTATTTAATGACTTCAGACTACATATAGAACCGGAAAACACATGTCAAACTAGAAGAAATGATATCGTCCATAATTATACATGCTCTACGGAAAGAAAGGAACTGAAGAGCATCAGATAGAAAGCCAAAAGAACTACCAAAATTATGTCTGGAGTAGGACATCATCTGAAATGCTCTATTGATCCGCTTTAATGTTTCCTATCCTGAATGTCATAGTTTTTACACCTAGGCTCTATAACAAATAGGATTTAAGGTTTTCCTATACCTTCCCGCATCACAACTCCATCAAAACCATGTCTAGAACAAAGCTCCTATAATGTAAGGTAGGTTAACCCTAGATAAACAAATCCCAATAATAAAACAACTCTCAACCAACACAGATTTGAACTCAAGAGTATAGAGTCACAATAGAGCCTAGAATAGGGCTGAATGGAAATTCATAATTTACAGGTCACACCTGATCAGAACAAGTCCTAAGACACGGCTGGAATTCCACCAGCAGGGCTGAATCAATGCTGGAAGTTGGGCAGCAGAGCACCAATCGATCTCCCCAGAATCATGGTTTTGCAGAGATGGAGAGAGAAGGCTGCGGCTGGCTTTTGGCTGGTTAGATAGACTCCAAAAGCAGGTCGAGTATCTCTTGTAGTGACTCCAAACCCTCCAAAGGGCTCTAAGATCAGAGTTGCAGAACTGGGGCTCCAAGGAAAATTGATCAGGTTTCCAAAACCCTAACAAGTAAAATTGATTTTGCTCTTGGTGGCTGGTTTGCATTCTGATCTTCTACTTGCATCTAGGCTTTAAGAAGGCTACGGCTGGCTTTTGGCTGGTCAGACGGACTCCAAAAGCGGGTCGAGTGTCCCTCTTGTAGTGGTCTTCAAACCCTCCAAAGGGCTCTTGCCTCTTGGATCAGAGTTGTAGAAGTGGGGCTCCAAGGAAAATCGATCAGGGTTCCAAAACCCTGACAAGTAAAATCGATTTTGCTCTTGGTGGTTGGTTTGTATTCTGATCTTCTACTTGCTTCTAGGCTTCAATAAGGTTTGATTCAACACTCTAATCACCCTTTGGAGTGGGATAGTTGTGGGTGGGATAATGGCTATCTCAGCCTGGGCCTCTCACCCACAGCTATCTCAATTGTTATTCATCCTTTCTCAGGAGATTGGAGCTAGCATAGGCATTTAATTGTGTAAAATCGATACAATAGCCTCTCTTAAATAGAGAGTGGAAACTTACAAAATAGAAGCTAGTTCCAAAATAGGGAACGAATATAGTTTAGCAACTAATCTCTAACCTAAAGGCTAAGAAATCATAAAAGGCAACTACTAGAGACATTCTAGAAGACAAACTCAATTTTTGCAAAGCATCCTTCACCAGTCAACCATAAGGGACAAAATCACAGCTGTAAGAAGAAATCGCAGGCAACGAAGGAGGTCTTCTGGACAGCTATACTTGGCTGGCTCGATTGGCAATTTGAAGGGCCTTCTAGAAGCCCCAAACAGGAAAGTAATCTGCACTAACAAAGGCCCAAAAATAGAGGACCAGCTGGACTCGATCTCAGCCCATGGGTTGGCTGGTTTGGGCCTTCTTCCTCCTTCCTCCTTCCTCCTTCAGTAGTGTAGCCCAGCATATGGCTCTACATCATCCTATAGTTTTTCTATATCACATTAGCATATCAAGATACAAAGCATGCAAGAAGCAACAAAAACACATGTTCTACTAAAGAGTACTTTATGTTTTACAGGATGGCAGATCACTTCTATATCATGGGACATAGAGAAACATAAAAACATTTAAAAATCTTGTTTTGATGCCAAAGACCTGAGAATGTTTCAGTAAGGAGGAATGATATGATTCATATTGGAGGACTTAAATGAGCCAGGAATAGGCCTAAAATGACTGGGAGAAATGGTTAAGAAAGACATGCATAGCTTAGTACTGGTAACTGGCCTTGAATAGTGTTGATTGGTAAAAGATCCATGTAACAGACCCTAATTAGTTGAGATAAGACTGAGTTGAGTTGAGTTGAGTTCGATGCCAAAAGCATAGTGCAAAGAGGTGCAGCTATTGCATGCCCAAGCCCAAATTTGACGTGGCATTTCAATCCTATTCAAGAAAACAACTCCCCCCCCCCCTTCAAAAAGAATAAAATAAAAAACCTGAACCTCATTCCAATGTTGAATAGGAAGTCAGTACGCAGCTATATCTGAACCCTTGCAGAAGAGTCCTACAGTCAGCTAAGTTTTAGCTGAATCAACATATACTGACCATCTGCCGGTTAGCTACACAGAAGTCGCTTAAATGCACTTGTCAACTTGTCATTTATTCATATCATCTCTTCCAACTAAAATCTCAGATTTTCAGATTTGACACCATTCAGAATAACCAAGAAATCCAAATTCAACTTGATGGCATTTCCAAGCTATTAAAGGAACAAAAAAAGTGGGGTGGGGAAGAACTGAAGCTCAGTTCAAGGCGGTGGCGGTATAGGTAGAGGTGGAGGTGGAGGTGGTCGCGGTGGAGAGAGTCGGGTTTATTGGGTTGGTTTTTGTTACAAATTTGTGCAACTGTTTTTTTTTTATAAGCAACATCAACTCTGTGTTCTCCAATGACCAGCAATTTTTTTTTTTTTTTTTTTTGGTTCCTCATCCGGTTCATTCTTAAAAAAAAAAAAACACAAAAACAGACCAGAAATCACATCACATACATGTTCTGTTCCAAATTTATTCTGAAAAAACACACACACACAAGACAAGAAGATAGGGAGAGCTAAAGGAGAGATCTGGTAAAATATGAGAGGACATATCTGATCCCAATCTGATGGCTCAGATTCAGTAAGGACTAACATCAGATTTCAGTATCTGAAATTCCAGATTTGTTGTAGAAAATAAAATAGCCTAAAACAAGAGAGGGGAAAGAGAGATACCAGATCAGCTAAACCAGCCAATCCCAAATAATTTGCTATGACCAGCACACAATCTCAAAATCAATCCACTGATCAACTTGTGTAATTGGTGGGGGGTGGGGGGGAATAATCTATTTACAGGAAAGAAATAAAAGAAATCAAAACAATGATTTCGTTAGGACTCCAGACAGCTAGGTTATCCTCCAAGCTATGGACTTTAGCCAGGATCGGAAGAAGCGTATTCCAACTATATATTGACATCTCCGCAGAGTCTCTGCTCCAAAATCTCATCACCTTGGAGCAATCTCACCAATATTCTGTAAAATATGTCACAAATTATGCAATCTTCATGAATGATCTCATCAATTCTCCTAAGAATGTGAAGTTTCTGAAGAAGGATGGGATTTTTGAAGAAATATGGGACCTGCAACTGATTAATTATGTAGCAAAATACTAATTTTCATGCACCCCCTTTACACCATACATTTTGGGCTTTATGTTTCAGCCTAATATAATTAAAAAATACCAAAGATCAAGCCCAAATCAATCTATTAATAAAAGCAGGCTTATTTTTTAACCGGGACTGCATTAGTTAATTACAAAGTTAATACGCAGTTACATCTGAACCACTGTAAAGAGTCTTCCAATTAGCACAACGTTTTTCTGAATCAGCATATCATGGCCATCTCTGTGACAGTAATACACCTGTCATTCATTAACATTATCTCTATCACTAAAATTTGTAGGTCTCCCCCACCCCCAACACACCCCCCCAAAAAAAAAAAAAGAGAATAACCAAGAGATCCATATATAAGTAAACCCAAATGACTTTGAGCAGATCCAAGCATACATCACCTAGAAGGAAATTGTACAAATCAAAAGAGAATGGAGGAGAGGAACTTCCTCCAGCATGTATCAACGAAAAATTTAACAATAACCCCTACCAAAAAAAAAAAAATAGAGGGAAAACATGACAAGCCACTTAACGGTAAACCATAACTTCTCCTATAAGTATTAAGTGACAATTTTTAAGAACTCAGGCTTTCCTTCCTAAATATAGCAGTAAATTCTTTACGCATCCCATAATGATGGCTTGTGATCATCTCAATGAACACCAGTCCCTTTAAATCGAAGAAAGGAAATATCTTCTACCATAGTGTGTCAACCCAAGAGGACCAAGGCACTACCTTACTCCTGAACAAAAGAGAGCAATACATCAGCTTGGTTTCTAGGGGGCATTACCAGATCACTCCTCCATAACAGAGGAGTCCAGCTCATGTCCATTCTCATTGTCTTTTTTCCCTGTTAATACTTCTAATTGAAAGATTGAATGCGGGTCAACTGAGTCAGAGTTTTCAGCAACAGCGATGATAATGAAAATTTTTTTAAGCATTTACATAACTATTAAATTTAAAAAGTTCTCAAAGAACATCTGATAAAATACAAATTTCCTACACTGTAGAAGAGTATGCCAACGAATCACTAAATTTAGTATAAAACCCTATTGGAAGATCAGGAAAATAAGAAAAACAACAAAAAAAAGCTCGAATTTCGTCGACAACGAAAGATGAATAGTACAGACACGTATCAACAATAGAAAACGCACAAGCTATCAACTTAAAACAAAAATTAGAGGTATAACGCAGAATAGCCATAAACTGAGTCAAAATGGAAATCAGATACAGATCAATTCAGATGAATCAAGAAGAAAACTTACAGTTGGGCCATGAACTGGTTCGGAAGCGATGAATTCCTCAACATCGGAATCCGACCATGAAGGTATCGGCTTTTCGCGTTTCACAAACTTGCTGTAGTTATCGAGAAAGGCAAATTTCTCACCCCAATAGCCTTTCCAACCTTCGAAATGGCCCCGGAAAAACGAAGGCGATGAATCTGCTGGGGAATTCGAGCTCTCAGCCATCAGTTAAAATCCTTGTTCAGCCCTCGTCGCCTCTTTCGGCTCTGTTATATCTCTTGTTTTCTCGATGGTTGGTATAAAATGAGTTTTTTTTTCTAACAATAAATAAACTGAGTGCTGCGAACTTTTTTTTTTTTTTTTTTTTTTTTTTGATAAACGGGTGCTAGTTAGGACTTAGGAGTTTGGATGATGACTGAGGAGAATATTCAACAAACCGGACAACATTAATATTTTCTTTTGTTGGGTGTAGGAAATCGGACAACATCAGTCACCGTAAAGGTAGATAGTTGCGCAAGTTCAACAGAGCCGGGTTTTAACCCTAGCCCAACTATGTTCCATTAACTTGCGGTCGGGTTAAGATACCTTACCCAAACCCAGTCTAACCCTAATTTGACTTTGACTTAGACTGGGCGAGGTTGGGTTAGCCTTGATTGACCTTGGCTATCCCTATTTTTGAGATTTTAAGGATGGGGAGGATTGGCTAACCTCAGTTGGCATTGGCTCCCCACCAACATCACCAACATCAACATTCTACAAAATATAATTAATCCGTTATAATAATGAAGAAAACATAGACTCATAATGTTACACCCGTGTCTTAATCCGGTCTAATTTGAACTGTTGTGATAGACCTCGGATCAGAGATCGAAAGTACGATCGGATTTTGGCTCGCGGCTGCACATTGCCGAAAGGGTAGAGATGACCCCACATGTCCGTACATTGCGTGCCTATCTAACTAGGGGATTCATACCTTCCGATCCCAGACAGTAAGTAACCCGACTCCCCACACTTGATTTTCGGCACGCATCATAATTGTCGAAAAGCCTTGGGCATGTCCGAGGGCAACCACCAGTGCAAGACCAACCTTGGGACAGCAAGTTGTCAAGACAGTTGTCCGAGGGCAACCACCCGTGCGAGACCAACCCTAGGACAGCAAGTTATCAAGACTGCAAGTTGTCTTGACCACCGAAAACAAGCCACCGGAAGCAGCCTGGGCCTGAATCCGATGCCTGTTTCCGGCAAGTTAACAAATACTGTCGAGATTCCGATGCCCATGGTTCCCGCCAGAAGCATCGTAAATGACTCCGGATGATCCTAAATCATCCTCCACACATTCCTCGTGATGTGGACACCCTATGGACCTAAATGTACAGGTACTCGTGCCCCAAAACTCATTTTAACCCGATTGGTTCAAAAGAGGCCCAAACCAAACAAACCTTAAGGCCCACTTAAGTTATAAGTTGGAAAATGAGAATTCATTTCCTCATTTCCTTTGTACCCAACATAGGAGAGGAGAGAAAGAGGAGAGGAAGGAAGAAGAAGAAGAAGAAGGAGAAGGTTGAGGGCCTACCTTGCTGCCGGCTGCCTCCTTATTGCCGAAATAGTTGCCAGAGGTAAGTACAACCTCCCATGCCACTCTTTCTTTTCATTTCGACCTAGACAAAGCTAGGTATGGATAGAATCTTGGTGTACACACCATGTTAAGGTTGTAGGATGGGTGTTTTACCCTCCCAGTGTTGTTGCTGAGCTCGAACCAAGCCCGGTGAGCTCCGGTAACATATAATGCCAAAAGACCAACTAGGGTTTCGATAGTTCGATCGACGTATCTCCCAAATGGATCAGTGGAATTGAGATTTTCTTAACTTAGAATGATGCTAGGAGCATCCCCTACAAACGCCATGGAACATATCCCGACGATCGGGCCCAAGCCAGAAAGCCCCAATTCGGGTTGGATCTTTCTGTGTCCACCGGAAACATGGCACAGGAAACACTATAGCTATTTTTTGGTGGGTTGTTTCCGGTGGACAAATGAGCCTTAAGTGCTCTCTGTCACCTCCACCGAAAACATGACTGATATTTCTGGTGGAAATGCCTTGTTTCCAGTGAGTGTTTCCCGTGACAATACTATCACCTAAGAACTGTGTCTGTACCTTTTGGGGGTGGCCTGTGTGGGTCTCTCCCGATGTCTTCGAAGCATACTGATGTACGATTCCCTTGTGTTTAGGACAGTGATGCGCACGTGCCCCAAAGCCATAATTGAATTGATCGATCAATGGCTGTACTTGAACCCAAACACACCCAATCGTAAAACAAGTGAGGGATGGGCTTTATTTATTTTTGGAATGTTTATTATTTATTAAATTTCTCACAGGCTTAGAATTAAATGTTTAATTGAAATTTTTATTTTTCGATCATGATATGAATTGAATGAAAATATATGACGGGATCCAGTGTGGCAGAGGTGGTACTGGTACCGTGATCATTGTGTGTTTGGATGTGTGTGTGTGTGTGAGATGGAATCCGACGTGGCCAAGGTGGTACTAGTGTCATGATTACCGTATGTATATTGCATTCATTCATTAATTATGTGCATTAGAGTTAGTTGTAGTCGTGGGTTACACTTTGTGGTCAAGGTCTTGCTGGTATCGTGTACCTCGGGACTGCATTTGAAAATGGATACGCTTTGTGGCCGAGGTCTTACCGGTGTTGCGTAGTTCATACTCAACTGCTATTTACATGCTAGATTAGGTAAACGATCTCGGATTTCACTTTGTGGCCAAGGTCTCTCTGGTATCGTGTTCCCAGGACTATATTTGGAGATGGATTACACTTTGTAGCCGAGGTCACTCTGGTATCATGTAATCTATACTAATTGTGTCATTATGAAGGCATGTAGTATATATATGGTTAGGTATTACTCCCTATGCTATGTATCCTCGCCAACAAGGGTTGAGGTGTTAGATAACCTATTGTGATATGTTTGATGTGCCTTTTTGAAGTGTCACTCCCATAGTACGATGTGATTGTTACCGGAGGCTGGAACCTGTCTGGCGTGGCCGATGTGTTACCGATGCCATAACTGCTAGGAGGGGGTTATCAGGGGTTTACTGGGTGACCCATGGATGCATACAGGGACCGATAGGCTTCTAATCATGGCTAGGGTTTGTATCACTGCGTAATCGATATCGTTTCCCAGACGAGGGATACAGTTTAATACATCGTAGTAGCATTTACCAGACTTAGTTTGTATTGTTAGGTGGATAATAAATAAATGAACTGCATCACGAGTATCATGGACTATGTGTTTAATTTTTGCAATCA
This sequence comes from Macadamia integrifolia, assembly GCF_013358625.1. Taxonomy (NCBI): domain Eukaryota; kingdom Viridiplantae; phylum Streptophyta; class Magnoliopsida; order Proteales; family Proteaceae; genus Macadamia; species Macadamia integrifolia. The sequence continues at coordinate 225,992 of NW_024870577.1, forward strand.
TACATCATAAATTATTACTGCTATTTACTTGTTTGGATGTGCTTGACCCAACCCCTTACTGAGTGAGTTGGAAAGCTCACCCCATGTATACACCCATTTTTAGATAATGATGCAGATATCATGGTGCCGATGGCGGGTGACCCAGCATCTTCTGGGTCAAAGTATGGTGTGAGCGACTGGTGGATGCCAGAATCGGAGGAGCACGATCAGGACTGTGCTTGCGACCACTGTGCTTATGCTGCACCATGAGAGTATATATCATATTTTGATACTATTGGGTATAACTGTGGATTTTATATTATTTTTGATATTATATCATACGTCATGGATGAATGTAATAGAATAACTTGGTTATCGCTATTATATTATTATTAGACATTTTTCCCATTTTTATTTATGATTCCGCTGCTTATGTTGGTTTGTGATGTGAGATTGTTAAAGTGTTAAGGTACTGCTATCAGAGATCCTGGCATGTTTGTAAGACAGGTATGTGTCTTACTCACACCACCGGGATTCCTAATGGTAAGTTGGGTCTACCGCGAGTGGGGTGTGACAGTTATGGTATTAGAGCAGCGATGCTCTGCTTTAATTCATAATCTCATCCAAACCATGGTTTTGGGAAAATTAAGATTAAATAAAAATCTTAAGAAAACAGTAATAGAAAATGCACAATTAAGAGACAAATATATGTGTTAAAGTCGTTTCATTATAATAGAGAACTTGAATACACAGCTTACACTTTTCATAAGGAAAATAAAGTACTGAAAGCAGGAAATCCTAACTAGCCTAAGTCTAGGAATCAAACAACTGAAGCAAATGACAGAATGTAAAAGTTCAACTAATCCAAAAATTTTAAACTCAAATAAAATATAAAAAGGAAAATCCTAGAAAACTATAGTGGCAAACATGCCACTACGCTTACTGCTGCTGCTGCTAGTTCTGTTCTTAGCCCTGAGCCTAGTTTGAACCATGCGTTCATGGAGGGGGCACCGGAATACCAAGATGGAATACCATCGCTTGCATATGTGCCTCTAGGGAGGCCACTCTATTGCCATAAGACAATAGGTCCTGTCCATGCTCCCGAGGCAGCTGTCCATACTCCTCATTAGTGACATAGTGCTATCCAGATGGACCATAACATCATTGAGACCATAAGGCCTGGCACCCCCAGTGCTCCGAGATGTAAAAGCCCCCATAGAACCCATAGCCAGGGGATCAGGTGGTGGAACCCCACCAACCCCAGCAGCTTCTCCTCCTACACCACCAATATCACCGGCACCGCCACCCTCTATCTCCATCGGCTGCTCACCCTCTCCTAGAATAGGAGTCACCTCTTGTAGATCTATGGTCATCTTCCTCAAAGAGTCATAGTTGAAGTCTGTGACCTCTTCACCCAAGCGTGCCTCACCCTCCAAGTCCACCCCAAAGCGGCAGAAGATGTCAGTCAATATCCTCCCGTAGCATAGGTTTCCTACTCAGCGATCCTGCCCCTCGGACTGAATTACCATGGTCCACATTAGGATGTTAGGAAGACGTATCTGCATGCCCATGTATACGCAGTAAGTCACATAGGCATGGAATACGGATACCGCATCATAGTGCCCACAGGTGAGGAGGACGTTCAGTTGGACTACCTGACAGAAACTTTCAGAGTGGCAAGGTAGTTGACTATGCGATCCGATCCACTGGCCTCCTTAGTCAGCATATTGTCTACCTCAAAGGGTATCGGGACTCTGGAAGTTATAGGCTGGAGTCCAAGGTGGGCAGTACACTAGATCACCTGCGTTGCTGATCATCAAAATATCGGCCAGCTACCCCATGTCGAAGGAGATTTCCACCCCCTTTACATAAGAGGTGATCCGCATCTCTTTAGTACCCCCGGTTCGCACACTCCAAGTTGGAGTAGAATAGTCTGACCAATGTGGGGCAGTAGTATCTGTTGGGTTTCAGGATGCGGTACCACCAAATCTCTTCAAATCGTTGATAAAGATGGAATGTGCTGAAATCATTGGTCCTCATATAGACTCCTGGGTCTACGTTACGGCGCTCAAAGAATTCTCAACGGTCTCGCTCAACAACAGAGCAGAACAGGATTGGGTTGAACTGATCAACGGTGTCTTGCGCCTCTTGTATAAGAGCACATTGGGTACATACACGGTGCCTAGACATCGTTGCAAGATGATTCCTAAGGATTTGGAATGGAAAACCTAGTTAAATGGCTGAATGCAAAACTCACAGAGATGAAAATCACAAAAATAGGTTACAGATAGGAGAAACATACCTTGGATGCAAATACGATGCCGATTGATTATGAAATAGTGAGAGGAAGGTAGGGAATGGGTAGAAAAATACTCTTTGGCCTTTTCCACACCTTTCCCACAAGAGTAATTAGGGTTTTGTGTAAAAGAACCAAGACCCGAGCCTATATATGTACGTGTTGAATCCACCGAAAACAACTCACCGGAAACACTAGGCATGAATCCGATGTCTGTTTCCGATGAAGTAAAAATTTGATTTTTGCCCTCTGTTTTGCCCACCGAAAATACCACTGATATTTTCGATGGATTAAACCATATTTTCGATGATTTGACCCCCTATTTTTCAGTGGACTCTTTTGGAAAATAAGTCATTTTATTTTTCAAATCTAAGGTTTTATTTCGGTTCCTTTAATGGTGTGCCTCTTTAGGATACGTGCGCAATCGGATTTTAATACGTGTGGACCCCACTTATGCATGCCCTAACCCTAATTTTTCCAATTGCATACGTGTAGGGCCCACTATGTATGCATGTGTTCCATTTATATGCAACCTTGTTTATGCATGTGCACTAATTAGATTCCTTTATTGGAATTATGTCACGTCGGAACACCCGATCCTGATCCTAATCACGCCTGTCACCTCTTACTTCCCCTACACAGAATCAGGATAGACCCCGCAATGCACCACCAGCTCCGTCTGTACTTACAACCCAGGATGTGGCATCTATCATGAATAACATGATGCGGGAAGTTGAGGAAAGGCAAAATCAGTTTATGGCCAGGATCGATGATAGGATCCAAGCGGCAATGGAAGCCCATAATGCACCGGCCACACCTCTGGCTCCATCGGCACCCGTTCCAATACCCATTGGATCGGCTACCCTTCAAACATCTGGTGAGACACAAGTGCATGGGCATGTGCAAGATCCGATGTTGGAACAAGCTCAAGCCTATATAGAGGGATGGACATATTAGACAAAAATGATGGAGATGTTTCAATGGCTTAGGCCCCCATGCTTCTCAAAGGTGGGACAAGACCCGTTGTATCCATCAAGATGGATTGGTGGAATGGAGAAGGTTTTTAGACTAATGAACTGCACTGATGAGCTGAAAATTTTATATGCGGGCTATCAGTTACAAAATAAATCAGATGATTGGTGGAGTGCCACCGAGCCTATTTTGAGGGCTAGTAACCCGACGCCTACTTGGGCAGATTTCAAAGGGGCCTTCTTTGAGAACTATTTTCTTGAAAGCTTCCGGGATAGGAGAGAGAGTGAGTTCTCTCAGTTGGTTCAAGGTCCCCGATCTATGCTCGAGTATCAGCAACACTTCGAGGAGCTATTATATTTTGCTCCTGAGCTTCTTTGAGGTGATAGAGCCAAGGCGAAGAAGTTTGAGAAAGGGTTAAGGCCAGGTATTGGGTCAACCATTGTGGGGTTGAAACTGCAAACCTATGCTGAGGTGGTCCAGGTGGCCAAGTCTATTGAAGACCGGCATAGGGATAACTACACTGCTCAGCAACGAATGAGAAAGAGGTTAATGGGATCTACTGATTCTAGGGGAGGCAGCAAACCTTTCCGAGTGCCTTATGTCAACCCAACTCCAGTGCAATTTAGGAGGCCTGATACTAGTCAGACTTCACAGCACTCCCAGTCTAGTGTTGTATCTCAATCTTCGGGAACAAGCCCGAGATGCTTTTATTGATATCAGCTAGGCCATATGGCGAGGACATGCCCCCACCAAAGGCTAGGTGATGCACTCTACACTATGCCACCTAGGCCCCAGCAGACATATTCAACCCTTAGACCAGCACAACCCCTACAGGACCAGAGACCACAGGGCAGAGTGTTCACTATGACTGCAGAAGATGCTGAGGCTGCACCTGATGTAGTGATAGGTACATTATTGATATCATTATTGCCTGCACATGTGTTATTTGACTCAGGAGTCTCACAATCGTTCTTGTCACCTGCATTTGCGAAAAAGATGAGAATTCCACCTAAGGGACTAACTCAATGTTTGGCTGTGAGCACCCCTACAGGAAGTGTGGTGGGTTTAAACTATGTTTATGAGCCTTGTCCAGTGACCATAGGTGATCATGAGTTGAATGCTCACTTGATCGAGTTGGATATGACCAACTACGACGTGATTTTAGGAATGGATTGGTTGTCTGCATACAGAGCCAGTGTGCTATGTGCAGAGATGACTATTATTTTTAGACCTCGTGATGATGATGAGTTTGTGTTCCAAGGGGATAAGCCCAAGAAACCCAAGAAAGTTATCATATCTGCACTCCAGATGAAGAAGCTATTGGATAAGGGATGTCAAGGCTATTTAACTTATGTGATGGATATTGAGGTAGAGATTAGGCCATTGATCAAGCTAGATGTGGAGAGGGAATTTCCCAATGTATTCCCGGATGACTTGACAGGCTTGCCACCGGATCGAGAGATTGAGTTTGCTATAGACCTACTCCCCGGTTCGGCACCAGTGTCAAAGGCCCCTTATCACATGGCCCCCACAGAGTTGAAGGAATTACAGGTGCAACTTCAAGACCTTCTAAAGAAGTGATTTATTAGACCCAATGTGTCTCCATGGGGAGCACTGGTATTGTTCGTCAAAAAGAAAGACGGAAGTGTGAGATTGTAAACATTGATTACCGAGAGCATAATAAGCTAACCATTAAGAACCGGTATCCTTTGCCAAGGATAGATGATTTATTTGATCAGTTGCAGGGTGCCAAGGTGTTCTCCAAGATCAACCTTAGATCGGGCTACCACTAGCCCAGGGTCAAGGATAGTGATGTCAGTAAGACATCCTTTAGATCAAGGTAAGGACATTATAAATTCTTGGTAATATCATTTGGGTTGACCAATGCACCGGCTGCATTTATGGATTTGATGAATCATGTATTCTAGGTTGTCTTGGATAAATTTGTGATAGTATTCATTGATGACATTTTGGTCTACTCCAAGAATGCAGAGGAACATGCTATTCACCTGAGGTTAGTACTGCAACGGCTGAGAGAGAAGCAACTCTATGCATTCAGCAAGTGCTAGTTTTGGCTGTCACAAGTGGCACTCTTAGGCCACATTATTTTAGCCAAGGGTATAGAGTTTGACCCAGGCACGGTGAAGGTAGTTCTAGAATGGAAGACTCTGAAGAGTGTAGCAGACATACGTAGTTTTCTAGGATTCGCCAGATACTATAGGAGGTTTATCAAGAACTTCTCTCACATTGCTACTCCGATGACCCCACTCATATCTTAACTTACATACCCTGTGAATTGGACGAGGACTTTTCCTATATGGAGTATCTGAAGAAGATTGTTGATTGGAACGACCATATTCTTCGGAACTGCACTGTTTCCTTCGTCAAGGTGGAATGGATGAACCACCCCAAATAGAAGGCATCCTGGGAGCGAGAAGATGAAATGATGAAGCAGTATCCTAGATTGTTTGATTTTCCAGGTATATTTAATTTCGAGGATGAAATTCTTGTAAGGTGGGGGGAGTGTTACACCCATGCCCTAATCTGGTCTAATTTGAACTATTGTGACAGGGCTCGGATCGAAGATCGAAAGTACAATCGAGTTTTGGCTCATAGCTACACATTACCGAAGGGGTAGAGATGACCCACATGTTCATACATTGTATGCCTATCTAACTGGAGGGGATTCATACCTTTCGATCCCAGACAGTAAGTGACCCGACTCCCCACACTTGATTTTTAACATGCATCATAATTGTCAAAAAGCCTTGGGCTTGTCCGAGGGAAACCAGCCATGCGAGACCAACCCTGGGACAACAAGTTGTCAAGATAGCAAGCTGTCTTGACCACTGGAGACAAGCCACCGGAAGCAGCCGGGGCTTGAATTCGGTGCCTGTTTCTGGTGGGTTAACAGGCTGCTGTCAAGGTTCCAATGCCCATGGTTCCCCCCACTCACATCGTAAATGACTCCGGATGATCCCAAATCATCCTCCACACCTTCTTCTTGATGTGGACACCCTATGGACCTAAATGTGTCAGTTCTCATGCCCCGAAACTCTTTTTAACCTAATTGGTTCGAAAGAGGCCCAAACCAAATAGACCGTAAGGCCCACTTAAGTTATAAGTTGGGAAATGTGGATTCATTTCCTCATTTCCCTTGTGCCCAACATAGGAGAGGAGAGAAATGGGAGAGGAAGGAAGAAGAAGAAGAAGAAGAAGAGGGAGAAGGTTGAAGGCCTACCTTGGTGCCGGCTGCCGCCTTGTTCCTGGAATCGTTGCCAAAGGTAGGTACAATCTCCCATGGCACTCTCTCTCTTCATTTCAACCTAGACAAAGCTAGTTATGGATGGAATCTTGGTGTGCACACTATGTTAAGGTTGTAGGCTGGGTGTTTTACCCTCTCGGTGGTGTTGTCGAGCTCGAATCAAGCCGGTGAGCTCTGGTAACATGTAATGCCAAAAGACCAACTAGGGTTTCGATCATTCGATAAACATATCTTCCAAATGACTCAGTGGAATTGGGATTTTCTTGGGTTAGATTGATGTTAGGAACATCCCCTACAAACTCTATGAAACAAATCCCAGTGATCGGGCCCAAGTAGGAAAGCTCCAATTCGAGTTGGACCTTTCTGTGTCCATCGAAAACATGGCATAGGAAACGTTGTAGCTATTTTCGGTGGGCCTTTTCCAGTGGAAAAATGAGCCTTAAGTGCTCTCTGTCACCTCCACTAGAAACTGGACTGATATTTTCGATGGAAATGCCCTGTTTTCGGTGGGTGTTTCCGGTGACTGTACTGTCACCTAGGAATTGTGCTTGTACCTTTTGGGGGTGGCCTATGTGGGTCCCTCCCGATGTTTTTGATGTGTACTGATGTACGATTACCTTGTGTCTAGGATAGTGATGCACATCTGCCGGAATTAAATTGATTGATCGGTGGCCGTACTTGAACCCGAACACACCCGATTGTAAAATAGGTGAGGGATGGACTTTGTTTATTTTTGAAATGTTTATTATTTATTAAATTGCTCACATGCTTAGAATTACATATTTAATTGAAATTTTCATTTTCCAATCATGATATGAATTGTATGGAAATGTATGACGGGATCCAGTGTGGTCGAGGTGGTACCGGTACCGTGATCATCGTGTGTTTGGATGTGTGTGTGAGAGATGGAATCCAGCATGGCCGAGGTGGTGCCGATGCCATGATTGTTGTATGTATGTTGTATTCATGCACTAATTATATGCATTAGAGTTAGTTGTAGTCACGGGTTACACTTTGTGGCTAAGGTCTTGCTGGTATCGTGTACCCTGGGACTACATTTGGAAATGGATACACTTCATAGCCGCGATCTTGTTGGTGTTACGTAGTCCATACTCAACTGCTATTTGCATTCTAGATTAGGTAAACGGTCTCGGGTATCACTTTGTGGCCAAGGTCTCTCCAGTATTGTGTACTTGGGACTGTATTTGGAGATGGATTACACGTTGTGGCCGAGGTTTCTTCGATATCGTGTAATGTATACTAACTGTATCATTATGAAGGCATGTAGTATATATATGATTAGGTATCACTCCCTATGCTACACACCCTTGCCAATTGGGGTTAAGGTGTTGGATAACCCATTGTGGTAGTTTTGATGTGCCTTTTTGAAGTACCACTCCCACGGTACGATGTGATTGTTGCTGGAGGTGGGAACCTGTCTGGTGTGGCCAACGTGTTACCGGTGCCATGACTGCCAGGAGTGGGTTATCAAGGGTTTGCTGGGTGACCCATGGATGCATACGGGGACCGGCAGGCTTCTAATCACGGTTAGGGTTTGTATCGCTGCATAGTCGATGTCATTTTCGAGACGAGGGATATAGCCTAATGCGCCGTAGTAACATTTACCAGACTTAGTTTGTATTGTTAGATGGATAATAAATAAATGAACTGCATCACGAGCATCATAGACTATGTGTTTAATTTTCACAATCATGCGTCATAAATTATTACTGCTATTGACAAGCTTGGATGTGCTTGACCCCACCCCTCACTAAGCGAGTTGGAAATTTCACCCCACGTATACACCCCTTTTTAGATAATAATGTAGGTACCATGGTGCTGATGGCGGGTGACCCAATATCTTCTGTGTCGGAGTATGGTGTGAACGACTGGTGAATGCCAGAAGCAGAGGAGCATGATCAGGACTGTGCTTGCAACCACTATGCTTACACCATACCGTGAGAGTGTACATCATATTTTGATACTTTTGGGTATAACTGTGGATTTTATATTGTTTTTGAGATTATATAATACGTCATGGATGAATGTAACAGATAACTTGATTATCGCTATTATATTATCATTAGACTTTTTTCCCATTTTTATTTCTGATTCCGCTACTATACTTTGATTCTGCTGCTTATGTTGGTTTGTAATGTGAGATTGTAAAAGTGTTAAGGTACTGCTATCAAAGTTCCTGGTAGGTTTGTAAGACAAGAATGTGTCTTACTCACACCGCCGGTATTCCTAATGGTAAGTTGGGTCTGCCGAGAGTGGTGTGTGACACATACCATATCAATAACAATAACTATAGACATGTGTTGAAGGATGGATGCATGAGAAAGAAATAATTTCCTTTTGAGTACAAAGGAACAACATATGTTGAACAATGTATCACACTCAGGATCAATTGGATGCTTGTGGACCTCACCATGGGTTTACTTTGGTGGAAAATTGAAGCTTCTTCATCAAAGGAAGGTGAAATAAGACCCTCATGCGGTAACATTGGTCAAATGGCAAAAGGAAATTGAAGTCCCTCTTTGTCTAAAACCTTAATAGAAAGAAAGAGAAAAAACACTTAATAGGAAACAAAACACCACTAAACATTTAAGTTACTAAATATAAAAGGGAAATGTGTGTCTAAATAGTACTTTAAACCTTTGTTAGTTAATTCACACACATATATATATATATATATATTCGGTCCCATATTATATCTATATCATATTATACATGTATAGATGACTTCCTACCAAAGCGATGGAAAAAATGGGGAACAACTAGCACTACAACAAATTTCATTTTTGGTGGTGGTAAAAAAATGTCTCCAAAAATATATATCCGTCACCAAAAATAAGGGTGATGGAAATTTTATCCATCATTGTTCTATAGCTACCATAGGGATGTGCATTTTAAGTGACACTTATTTTTTATCGTCATTGTAAGTTACATTTTTAGCCGTCTTTGATTACATTTTTAGTGACGGATTAATTCATCACTATAAGTAATATTTGCTATGAATGTTGTTATCTGTCATTAATAAATGTAATTTAAAAAATATATATATTTTTTAAAATTACAATATCATTGTTTTGGCGACGGATTAATCTGTCACCATAAGCAATATTTCCTATGGCTATTTTTATCCGTCGTTAATAAATGTAATTTAAAAAAAATTATATTTTAAAAATTACAATATCATTGTTACCTGTAATTATACCTGAATGCATTCTTCATTTCATAAAAAAGATATATTAATTAAACATCCATATAATATAAGAAGTCATTGTTTTCATTCAACTTTTAAAAATTAAAATGTTTACAATCATAAAATCCATTTGTTTCATTACACTTTCTACAAACATAGTATAAAAAGCAATGATAAAAAAAAAATAAAAAACTCCATCCCAAATGCTTGTGTCTGAACCTATTGGTGCCAACCCAAAGAAACAACTCTCTTCTCAACCCCAAATACAAAGTAATTGCTAATATTGATCCTTAAAGTTGTGCAGCTATGTAGGATGGTACCTGCCATTATAAATCATGAGTGAAATTACGAAAACAAATTTACACTACCAAAGTAAAAAGAGCATATGCTTTTCATAATCAAGACATCAATATATTATTATTGATCACAAATAACTAGTTAAGCCAGTATCACATCCAAAACTTGTCAAAGTCATCAAAAATCTACACTACCAAAGTAAAAAAGAGCATATCTTTAATTTTTCAAAGTCATGTTCCTTGAAACTTGGCTTTCTATCTTTCTAATTAACAAAAAAATTATTATCCACATGCAGTGCAACATCAGCAACTTTCCTCATCATTTTAGGTCAGTTAAAAGATTTGTGTGATCATACTAAGAGGATACTTAATTTTCAATTTAGATCTTGGGTCAATAAGCATCTATGGAGCTATTACAACTCTTTGTAGAATGGTAGTGTATACCTCACTCAACTTATAGGAAGCAGAGGAGGCATATAGTTAAGCAGCTCAGAAAGGAACTCTTATATCCTTTGAAATCCAAAACCAATGTTGGAGTCACCATAGAAAAGCAAGATTTAAAGAATATTGTCATGGGATCTGTCTAAAACCGTGGATGAAAGAGAAAAAAACTTGTGAAACTAACCCTTTTCCCATTGATTATATTTTGGTTAATTTTATTTTTTTAATTGATATTCGTGATTAACTTTCAGTGCTGAATAAAGATGAAATCATGTACAGGCATGACTTTTTTCACAGTTTTGGGGACTTAAATATTCAATCATTTACCAAATATTTGTGTATATCTTTTTAGTAGTCTTTGATTCTTCAATCCTTTAGCCTTGCCAAATTTCTAACTCCTCTTGAAATGAAATTGCAACTTCTCTTCTCTTCTCTTTTCTTCTCTCTACCTCTACCAATCCTTGAACCTTTTTCCTCAAGGGAACATGGATGATCAACAAAGTATTGAGGTTACAAAGAAGCTAGTCTTTTGATTCAAAACTTGATATGTGAGTAGAGAAACTTAGGGCAACCTATCCACAAAATTTCATCCTCATTTGACCTATTATCCTACAAGAGTTGATTTTTTTTTTTCATCCATCCTGTAATTCCAACAATTTTATAGGCCTTGGCAGTTGTAGCAAGGTCTTGGGATCAAATCTCACCATCACATGGGCAGACATGGATTTTTTTTTTTTGGAGGGGGGAGGGGGTGGGTGATGGGGGTATACATCAATCCCTCCAGGGGTTGATAGGACATAAATTGATGAACAATATATAAATGATTATACATCAGTCCCTCCAGAGTTGTGATCTTATCTACTCTAGCCTTCACTACCCATATATGGGCAATTGAAATTACATGTCTAGTTTTCTTAATTATACACACAAAGTCAAAAGATTTCACTAGTTTAGATACATCATAAAGCAAACTATAACGTTCCCATAGCTAAGGAACGTGATTGTTGTAATACCCCGCTTCTTAAACCCGGTCTGATTTCGCGGTTGAACCGGTTTAACCATGCAGGAACCGAGCCAGAGGAAATTAGAGCGGGTTCCTTATGGGCTATGATGGCACGGGTGACCTTAAACACCGGCTGGCCTGACAAGTCCGAGCCAGTGCCAGAAGAGATGAGAGTGCCCAAGCCGTGTACATGCACCTACCATAAGGCCATGTACGGATAAAGCAAGTATTATATCCGTATTTTAAGGTATATACGTATGCTACATCGTATGCCAGGGGTGGGGTTTATGCCGAGGCCCGAACCCTGTCAAAATCCCAAGTTTTGGCCCTCAGGTGGGCGGACAGGTGGGTGGGTGAGTGACCCATCCATGTGCACTATTCACTTATTTAGGAATTATATATATAGCTTTATGTTTTTCTTTTCTTTCCATTTATGTCACCCGTAAGTTGGTGAGGATAGTAAAGAGGAGAGAGAAAAGAAAGGGAAGAAGAAGGGAAGAGAAGGAAGAGGAAGAAGAGGAGGATTTCAGCGGCGCCGAAGCTTGATCTTCCCATTCCGGCGCCGGGAGAGTGATCTTCAACTCTAGATCTGCAGTTAGAGGTAAGCAAAGTTGGGTTTTGTGAACATTCACCGCACCCAAGCTTTAAACCCTTGATTCAAGTATGGTTTCTTGAGATCTAGTAAATCCCCTTTGAAATGATGAATCTAAGGTTTAATAGATGATTTATGTGTTGATCTTAAAGGATTTGAAGAGATATTGACAAGGTGGAAGAAGCATTGTGGGTTTGAAGTGATTTGGAGGGTTTGAAGTCGTTCTTGAGCAAAGAAGGTAAGATGGTTTCCCATCACTTGAATCTAACCTAGATCTAGGTTAGAACCATCCTATAGGACCTTGAAGGTGTGAAGAATGGGTTGGGAAAAGCCCCATTTGATTCCCCAAAGAATGAAGAAAATGGAGAAGAAACAGTGTGTTTCCCGCCAAGACCGGTGGGTGCAACCGGTGGGCCCCTACCTGCCTGTGGGCACCCACTTGAGAAGGTAGGGGGCCTTCGGGCACAACTGGCGGGCCCAACCGGTGGGCCATACCGGCGGGCCCCTACCCGCCGATCCCAACCGGTGGGTAGGACCGGTGGGCCAGACTGCCCACCTATCTGACCCAGCTGTGTGGCCCCGAAGGTGATCCTTATGTCTGATTGGACCCAAATCGGACGTGTGACCTTCTTTTGACGTTCTAAACATGATTTTGTCATCGGATCTCATTAATTTTGATCTTAAAATGGTGAAGTACTAACCCCGCTCAATTATGTTAGGTTCACCAAATCCGACCCGATTTGTACCGGATCTCACCCGTACCGAACGAGAATCTTTGTACGCTACAGGTAAGTGGGGAGAGGACGTTTGGGCCTTGTCTCAAGGCATTGTTTGGCATTCATTTAAATATATCTAGTCTAGTCATGCCATCATGAATATGCTATGTAGTCTAGTCATCCCACACATTGATGTGCATATGTGCTATGTTTACTTTCCAAATGCCAATTGAATGAGATGTTTATAGGTTGAATGTGGACATCATTGTGCATGTTGCATTGATAGACTAGATACCGTAGTCGGCTTGGAGACGAGTGCATTGGTGGCCCGTGGAATGGGACACGGAGGCACTATGCAATCGTACTATTGTCATATAGGAGCATGCGGTATTAGGATTCTCACCATCCTACGACCCTTCCCAACAGGGGTTAAGGTGTTGGGTTATCATTTGGGGGGAAGCAGTGGTCGCGGTCGTCGGGTCACTGTGGCGGTTAGACATAACGCCCGACGGGTCATGTAGGACAGTCGGCAACCCCGGTGATACATTCAAGAGGGCCAATCGTACTGCTTTTAAATTGTTGGAGTCAGCACCTTTATTTTCAGTCATTTACATTTCTGTTGAGAGCCGGTGGACGGCATTGTCTTTACTTTTCCGAGTACTCACAGTGGGCCTTCTCCGATAGCCCTATGGGCGTATCGCGGGAGGGAGTTCGCGGCTCGTACCCGGGGTATACGCGCACTGTGGTTGTAGTAGCACTAAAACCAAGGACTTAGTAATGTTGCTTAGGTGGATGTGATTTAAAATGTACATCATGACATGTAGTGCATATGATGTGTTGTGATGTGTGGACTGCTGTGTGGTCCATCTTTCTACTTACTGAGCTAGTGAGCTCAAGCCACGTATACGCCCCTTTTTAGATTATTTTGTAGGTCATACATCTGAGGAGCACGGGGTGGGTCCCACAGTCGAGTTTCCTGAAGAGGACTGGTGGACCCCTGAGGAGTTAGAGCATAACCCTGACTGCTCGTGCGAGAGCTGTGCTGCGGGACAGCAGTTCTGAGGCCGAACTGAGCTCCACCTTTGAGGCCGTGTTGAGCTCCACTTCTGAGGCCGAGCTGAGCTCTTCTATGTGATGCCGAGCTGGGCTCAACCCTTGATGCCGAGCTGAGCTCTAGCCTTGATACCGAGCCGAGCTGTGTACTTTGATTGTTTTGGTGGAGTTCCTTATGTACTTGATATTTGAATTTTATTCTTTTTGTGTAATTATCATGTCTTCGGGCCAAATGTATAAAATTATTGTATCACAATTCGGGTATCAAGTATTATGGGATTATTCACAGGTAAAACTTAGTCTTCCGCTGATCTGATGAGTTTATATTAGTTGTGTATGCTGTGGTGGAATACAGTATCTGATGATCTTGGCAGGTTTGGGTTGATCGGTGTTAACTCGGTCACTGGCCCGGTTCGGTGTGAACGGGGTGTGACAAAAGGTGGTATCAGAGCGTGATGCTCTGCTCCACTCAGGGCATACCATTAGAATCCCGTAGAATCTATAATAGGGAAATGGGGTTGGATTAATGTGAAAAACTTTTAAGATTAAAAGCCAAAGAAAGAAAGTATAAAAAAGGGGTTGCATTATATGTTGCATCCATGGCATGCGTGAGTATAGATAAAAGGGATTAGGCTGGTGATATAACCTATAGAGTACTATTTCGACGAAATTTCGGTAACATAACAGCGTAAAATGGGATTCCAAAAATTTTACACACAACACCTGATAAACGACATATTCAATACAACAAAGATAAAAAGTAACAGGAACCATCACAATCAAACTATATAAGAACTCAACAATAAAAGCACCACAGAGAAAATCACTATCAAAATATATTATTCCATAAATGAGACCAGTTACAGTACAAATACAAGGAATTATAAGAAATGAAATATACAACAAGGTCTACAAAAAAAAAGGGAAAACAGATAAACAGCTGGTGTGGGCGAGCCAAGCCCTCACTGGTCATCGTCGTCATCATCGATGATCACCATGTTCCCCGAAGGCCTAGAGTTGACGTTGAGGCGGTGATCGTAATAGTCAAACCTCATGTTCACCAGCCGTACCTCCCTCCGAAGCCGGCCAAAATCTGCTCAGATAGCGTTGGCCGTGGTGTCTAAGTCCTAACCCAGCCGGAGGAAGGAATCCTCCAAGGTGGCCTGCCTCTCCAGGATGCGTTCCTCCTTGGAGGCACTCTCGTCCAGCCGTCTCAGTAGCTGAACCTAGCCATCCTGCAAGGCCCGCATGGAGGACACCATGCCCTCGAAGTCATATGCACCACTCCCAAGTGGTGGGGCTGCAGCTCTGGAAGAGCTGGGACCAGGACCTCTCGACTCCTAAGGCGCCTCCTCAGGGATTCCACCACCCATCAGATCCTCCTCCTCGTCCTGAGGAATGTAGTCCTCATCCTCCTCATTGGACTCCTCCTCCATGTGGACATCCTCCATAGGGGCAGCCCTCCTACCCCTACCTCTCTGAGCTCCTGCTCTCGGAGGTGAATCCATGAGGGTCTGGAGACCCATCCTCAGGAGGTTACTCTGGTCAAACCTATCAGCCGGAGTCTTCCCCTCCTCGCCCCTCAAGTTCACCCCGAAGAACTCGAAGATCCTAGTGAGGATCCTACCATAGGGGAATCCTCCATCCTCAGGGTGGGAAGTGTGGTGCTCCATCGTCCTGAGAATGATGTAGGGGAGGCACAAGTGCTCGCCGCCTCCCTCTGCAGCCATGTAAATGCAGAACGCAATGAAAGCCGCCATGAAACCCACCTGGTTCTGATGACCTCCTCTGGGGAGCAGGTTGAACTGGACCAACCGGGCAAATAGACGAACCTTGGGGTAGAAGGACGTCTCGGACTCCGGGCGGTTACTGCTGCCGCAGATGGTCTCGTAGATGAAGTCCGGCGTCGCCAGGCTCATGAACGGTCCCAGAGGTTTACTCCTGGGAGGACTGTAGTATCGGTGTCCAGCCGCCGATATACCCAGGATGCTGGCCAAGGTACCCACCGTCAGCTGGATATCTACCCCCTTCACCAAGCTACTAATGGTGAACTCCCCGTACGGATATGACACCTCCAAGTTGTAGTAGAACCGATGGATTAGCTGCTCATAGCATGGTTGGTCTACGTGAAGAATAGAGGCCCAGCCCAATGCTGAGAACCTCTCCTGAAGCCGAGCCTTGTGGAAGTCCTCGACTACCACGGTCTTCTCCATCATCACTGACCTCTTCAGGAAGTTAGGCCAGTTGGCTGCTGCCTCTGCACTAAGGAAGTGCTCCTCATCATAGTCTGTAGGGTCAGATCAGGCAGGTACGGGTCTCCCTGTGCGAGGGGCTGAAGAGCTGGTCTCCGCACTCTTCCGCTTAGAAGCGGTAGTCTTACGTCGAGCGCCAGAGGAAGATGGTCCTTTGCCGGTGCGAGATGACATCCTGGCAATAAGAAAAGAAAGTGGGGTTAGTAAGTAATGGAAAAATGACAGCATTAGAAAGGGGAAACCCAAAACCTGAATACTCGCAAAATGGAAACGGCGACAAGCTA
>NW_024870578.1:0-14192 GCF_013358625.1 Macadamia integrifolia
AAAAATAGAGTGATTTTACATCCCCCTCCCCTGTAGTGTGTGTTTATTCTACCCCCCTCCCCTATGTTTTAAAAAATCCCACATAGATCCCTTGTCAGATAACTCGGTTAGTAAACTGTTAGTTGTGGATATTAAAGTACGATTCTACCCTTCGGCCTTTACCAAAATTTTTAGAGTGATTTACATCCCCCTCCCCTGTAGTTTGCGTTTATTCCACCCCCTCCCTTATGTTTTAAAAAATCCCACATTCCTCCTGTAATACCCTACTTCTTAAACCCGGTCTGATTACGCGGTTGATCCTGTTTAACCATGCAGGGACCGAACCAGAGGGAGTTAGAGCGGGTTCCTTATGGGCTATGATGGCAAGGGTGACCTTAAACACAGGTTGGCCCGACAAGTCCAAGCCCGTGCCAGAAGAGACGGGAGTGCCCAAGCCGTGTACATGCACCTACCATGAGGCCATGTACGGATAAAGCAGGTATTATAGCCATATTTTAAGGTATATACGTATACTACATCGTACGCTAGGGTGGGGTTCACGCTAGGCCCGAACTCTATCAAAATCCCAAGTTTTGACCCTCAAGTGGGCGGACAGGTGGGTGCACCCACCCACCTAAGTGACCCATCCATGCGCACTATTCAGTTATTTAGGAAGTATATATATAGCATTTAGGATTTTCTTTTCTTTTCATTTATGACACCCGTACGTTGGTGAGGATAGTAAAGAGGAGAGAGAAAAGAAAGGGAAGAAGAAGGGAAGAGAAGGAAGAGGAAGAAGAGGAGGATTACAGTGGCGCCGAAGCTTGATCTTCCCATTCCGGCGCTGGAAGAGTGACATTCAACTCTAGATCTACATTTGGAGCCAAGCAAAATCGGGTTCCTTAAACATTCACCATACCCAAGCTTAAACCCTTGATTCGAGTAGGGTTTCTTGAGATCTTGTAAATCCCCTTTGAAATGATGAATCTAAGGTTTAATAGATGATTTATGTATTGATCTTGAAGGATTTGAAGAGATATTGACAAGGTGGAAAAAGCATTGTGGGTTTGAAGTGATTTGGAGGGTTTGAAGTTATTCTTGAGCAAAGAAGGTAAGATGGTTTCCCATCACTTGAATCTAACCTAGATCTAGGTTAGAGCCATCCTATAAGACTTGAAAGTGTGAAGAATGGGTTGGGAAAAGCCCCCATTTGAATCCCCAAAGAATTGAGGAAGTTGGAAAGAAACAGCAGTTTTCCCGCCAAGACCGGTGGGTGGAACCGGTGGGCCATCCAGCCCGCCTGTGAGCACCCACCTAAGAGGGCAGAGCCTTCGGACACAACCGGCGGGCCACCCTGCCCGCCGGTCTTAGCAGGGCCCCCTGGCCCAACCGACGAGCCAAACCTGTGGGCCCCTACCCGCCGGTCCAAACCGATTGGTAGGACCGGTGGGCCAGACTGCCCACCTGTCTGACCCACCTGTGTGGCCCCGAAGGTGATTCTTACGTCCGATTGGACCCAAATCGGACGTACGATCTTCTTTTAACTTTCTAAACATGATTTTGTAATCGGATCTTGTTAATTTTGATCCTAAAATGGTGAAATGCTAACCCCGCTCAATTATGTTAGGTTCACCAAATCCTACCCGTTTCGCACTGGATCTCACCCGTACCGAACAGGAATCCTTGTACGCTACAGGTAAGTGGGGAGAGGACATAAGGCCTTGTTTCAAGGCATTGTTTGGTATTCATTTAATTATATCTAGTCTAGTCATGCCATCATAAATATGTTATGTAGATTAGTCATTCCTCACATTGTTATGCATGTGTGCTATGCTTACTTTCTAAATGCCAATTGAATGAGATGTTTATATGTTGAATGTGGACATCATTGTGCATGATGCATTGATAGACTAGATATCGTAGTCGGCTTGGAAACGAGTGGATTGGTGGCCCGTGGTATGGGACACGGTGGCACTATGCAATCGTACTATTGTCATATAGGAGCATGCGGTTTAGGATTTTCATCGTCCCGTGCTACGACCCTTCCCAACAGGGGTTAAGGTGTTGGGTTATCATTTGGGGGGAAGCAGTAGTCGCGGGTGTCGGGTCACTGTGGCGGTTAGACATAATGCCCGACGGGTCATTAGGACAGTCGGCAACCCCGGTGATACATTCAAGAGGGCCAATCGTACTGTTTTTAAATTGCTGGAGTCAGTACCTTTAAATTCAGTCATTTACATTTCTGTTGAGAGCCGATGGATGGCATTGTCTTTACTTTTTCGAGTACTCACGGTGGGCCTTCTCCGACAGCCCTATGGGCGTATCGCGGGATGGAGTTCGCGGCTCGTACCCGGAGTATACGCGCACTGTGGCTGTAGTAGCACTAAAACCGAAGACTTAGTAATGTTGTTTAGGTGGATGTGATTTAAAATGTATTGCATGGCATGTAGTGCATATGATTGTGTTTTGATGTGTGGATTGCTGTGTGGTCCATCTTACCACTTACTGAGCTAGTGAGCTCATCCCACGGGTACCCCCTTTTTAGATGATTTTACAGGTCATATATCTGAAGAGCACGGGGTGGGTCCCACAGTCGAGTTTCCTGAAGAGGACTGGTGGACCCCTGAGGAGTTAGAGCACGACACTGATTGCTCGTGTGAGAGTTGTGCTGCGGGCCGCAGTTCTGAGGCCATGCTGAGCTCCACTTTTGAGGCCGAGCTGAGCTCTACCATGTGATGCCGAGCTGGGCTCAACCCTTGATGCCGAGCTGAGCTCTAGCCTTTAATACCGAGCCAAGCTGTGTACTTTGATTATTTTGATGATTTCCTTTACATACTTGATATATGAATTGTACTTTTATTGTGTAAATATCATGCCTTCGGGCCCACATGTATATAATTATTGTATCACAATTCGGGTATCAAGTATTATGGAATTATTCACAGGTAAAACTTAGTCTTCCGCTGATCTGATGAGCTTATATTAGTTGTGTGTATGCTGTGGTGGAATACAGTATCTAATGATCCTGGCAGGTTTGGGTTAACCGGTGTTAACCCGGTCACTGGCCCGGTTCTATGAGAACGGGGTGTGACAACGGTGGTATCAGAGCGTGATGCTCTGCTCCACTCACAGCATACCATTAGAATCCCGTAAACTCTATAATAGGAAAATGGGGTTGGGTTAATGTAAAAGCTTTAAGGAGTTAAAAGCCAAAGAAAGAAAGTGTAAAAAGAGTTGCATTTAGGGATTGCATTCATGGCATACGTAAGTGTAGATAAAAGGTAATTAAGTTGGTGATATAACCTATCGCGTACTAGTTTGACGAAATTTTGGCAGCATAACAACGTAAAATGGGATTTTCAAAAAAATTTTACACACAACACCTGATAAACAACATATTCAATACGACAAATATAAAAAGTAACAAGAACCATCACAACCAAACTACACAAGAACTCAACAAATAAATGCACCACAGAGAAAAATCACTATCAAAAGATATTATTCCATAAATGAGTCCAGTTACAGTACAAATACAAGGAATGAGAAGAAATGAAATATACAACAAGGTCTACAAAAAGGAGAAAATAGATAAACAGCTGGTGTGGGCGAGCTAAGCCCTCACTGGTCATCGTCGTCATCATCGATGATCACCACGTTCGCCGGAGGCCTAGAGTTGACGTCGAGGCGATGGTCGTAATAGTCAAACCTCGCGTTCACTAGCCGTACCACCCTCCGTAGTCGGCCAAAATCTGCGGACATGGCGTTAGCCGTGGTGCTCAAGTCCTGGCCCAACTGGAGAAAGGAGTTCTCCAAAGTAGCTTGCCTCTCCAGGATGCATTCCTCCCTGGAGGCACTCTTGTCCAGCCGTCTCAGTAACTGAACTTGGCCATCCTGCAAGGCCCGTATGGTGGACATCATGCCCTCGAAATCGTACGCACCACCCTCAGGTGGTGGGGCTCTATGCGGTGGGGCTGCAGCTCTGGAGGAACTAGAACCGGGGTCTCTTGACTCCTGAGGTATGTCACCACCCACCAGATCATCCCCCTCATCCTGAGGAACGTAGTCCTCATCCTCCTCGTTGGACTCCTCCTCCATGGGGACATCCTCCATAGGGGCAGCCCTCCTACCCCTACCTCTCTGAGCTCCTACTCTCGGAGGTGTATCCATGAGGGTATGGAGACCCATCCTCAAGAGGTTACTCCTGTCGAACCTATCAGCTGGAGTCTTCCCCTCCTCGTCGCTCAGGTCCACCCCGAAGAACTCGAAGATCCTAGTGAGGATCCTACCATAGGGGAATCCTCCATCCTCAGGGTGGGAAGTGTGGTGCTCCATCGTCCTGAGAATGATGTACGGAAGGCATAAGTGCTCGACACCTCCCTCGGCGGCCGTGTAGATGCAGAACGCGATGAAAGCCGCCATAAAACCCACGTGGTTCCGATGACCTCCTCTGGGGAGCAGGTTGAACTAGACCAAACGGGCAAATAAGCAAACCTCGGGGTAGAAGGACGTCTCTGACTCCGGACGGGTGCTGCTGCCGCAGATGGTCTCGTAAATGAAGTCCGGCATCTCCAAGCTCATGAAGGGTCCCAGAGGCTTGCTCCTAGGAGGATTGTAGTATCGGTGCCCGACTGTCGATATGCCCAAGATGCTGGCCAAGGTATCCACAGTCAGCTGGATGTCCACCCCCTTCACCAAGCTGACTATGGTGAACTCCCCGTACAGATAAGACACCTCCAAGTTGCAGTAGAACCGGCGGACTAGCTACTCGTAGCACGGGCGGTCTACGTGGAGGATAGACTCCTAGCCCAGTGCTGAGAACCTCTCCTGAAGCCGAGCCTTGTGGAAGTCGTCGACTACCACGGTCTTCTCCATCATCACCGACCTCTTCAGGAAAATCGGTCAGTTGGCTGCTGCCTCTGCACTAAGGAAGAGCTCCTCATCATAGTCAGTAGGGTCAGACCGGGCGGGTCCGGGTCTCCCAGTGTGGGGGGCTGAAGAGCTGGTTTCCACACTCTTCCGCTTAGAAGTGGTAGTCTTACGTCGAACGCCAAAGGAAGAGGGTCCCTTGCATGTGCGAGATGACATCTTGGCAAGAAGAAAAGAAAGTGGGGTGAGTAAAGAAAGGAAAATGACAGCTATAAAAGGGAAACCCAAAACCCAAATTCTCGCAAAATGGAAATGGCGACAAGCTAGAAATGATAGGGAGCCAATGGATATGATGCACGGTAGGTGACAAAGCGGGGACACATGATAAAACAGCAAAATGACAGCAAGGAGCCTATGTGACATGGGAGGATTCAATTGCAATGCGCAAACTCATTCACAATGGAGTAAAAGCTTGAAACCCTAGGTCCAGAATGAAATGCCATGGTAGCGGGATCATGAATGTACAAGAACATACCCCAAATAGACTATGGAGGTCCACAGATGCAAGTATGTGATGAAAACCAAGGAAACCAATACAAAAGAGGGGTTTTTCATGGGAATACATGGGGATTCCAAGCATAATGGATAATTCATGAAATCTATAGCATGTTAAGCACAAATCAAGTGAAATGCATCACAAAGGAATCATCAATTGGAGAAAAGGAGCGAGAATTGAAGAAATCCCCAATTTTGGAAACCTAGGGCACGATTTGGGGTTTTTCTCCAAATGAAGAGATAAAATCCTAATAAACTACAAACGACCACAGTAGAAACATCACAATCACATGGCAATACTATTCTATGGAGAAAAATATGGAAAGAAAGCCTAGATTAAAGCCTACACATGGATTTACCCCCCCAAGTGAAAATTCTGGGAAAGAGGAGAAGGAAAACTTACTTGAAAGAGGGAGAGTTGAATCTTCTCAAAAGCGCCGAGTTGATGAGTGGAGTCACGAGTAGACGCGCCGAGGAGACCTCCAAGATCACCCAAGGAAGAGAGGGAGAGAGAGAAAGGAGTTGGGGAAGAGACAAGACAGAATAGGGTCTGTAGGGCCCTGTTCTTGTTTTTACTTGGGCAGGACCGGTAGGCCCGATCGACGGGCCCCTACCCGTCGGTGCCACTCGCTGGTTTGAGGTACTGGGACCGGTGGGCCCTACCGGTGGGCCCCTACCCGCCGGTGCAGCCCATCGGTTGTGAAGAATTTGGAAAATTTTGAGAAATTTTTCCCTCCTCCTGGCATGATTATATTGATTCTTATTATTGATGTTGTGTTATGGTCAAGTGGGACCATTGGCGTACCTGTTGGGGCATTGGCCCTATATCTCGGAAATTAAGTTGCGGTTAATTTTAGACTATCATACACTACAATACCTTATGTGATGGCATATATTTGTGTGCCGAAATCAATTCTGTGGTATTTAAACAATATGGTGTGTGATATGTTCCAGGTACGAGGATACGATGGTACGTACTAGATCCAGTAGTAATGCCCGAGGTACCTCGCGGGGTCCTCGTCCCGTCGGTCGACCACTGAATCCCAGGAGGTCCCGCTCTGTGGGGCAAACCTCACCTCCACTACCTCCAAAGATCCTTGGTCAGGGTGGGGCACATGGGGACCCACCTATGACTACACTCCTGGACCCTCCACTGGTCATTACTCAGGAGATGTTGCTACTATAATTCAGCAGTCACAATAGGCTTTTCAGTAACAAATGCTTCAGCAACAGCAAGCATTTATGACTGCTATTCAGCAACAGTTGAACTTTTCTCAATCGGGTCAACCTCCCCGGGTACTCACTCCACAGGACCCGCCTGTAGGGTCGAGAACGGGACCACAAGTGGGAGGTACACCTCCAATCCCACCATTCAGTATTCCTCAATATGGGGTGCCTCCTCCATACTCTTACTTTTCGGCTTATGCTCCTAACTTCCCGCCAACGAATAGTACGTCAAAGGTAGTGGAGTCATTCAAGAGGAACTTACCACCGGTATTCTCTAAGGTGGGGAGTGATCCTCTGGAACCGGACCAATGGATCTAAGAATTAGAGAAAATATTTGAGGTGCTTGAGTGCACGGATGCACAGAAACTCATTTGTGCTGGGTTGCAACTTAAGAAGGAGGAAAATTCTTGGTGGCAAGCCTCCAAGCCTATATTGTTGGCTGCCCATCCAGAACCCACTTGGGAGCAGTTCAAGGAGTTGTTCTTGGACAACCACTATCCGCGCAGCTTCAAAGACCGCAAGGAGACTGAGTTCATGGCCTTAACTCAAGGAGGTAAGACTGTCCTTGAGTACCAACAACAATTCGAGAGTTTGTTCCATTTTTCCCCAAGGCATATGAGGACAGCTGAAGAGAAGGCAACAAGGTTCCTAAAAGGCCTAAAAACATCTATTGGGTCTGTACTTGAGGTCTTGGATTTGATCGAATATGGCCAGATTGTGCAAAAGGCCAAGACCATGGAGGATAAGAAAAAGGGAGAACAGTCCCTCACCCCTGGACTGTGGAAGAGAACAAACCCATTTCCGGATATGGGAAACTCCTTCAAGGCATACCGCGGATCGTACAGTTTTGGGCCTATGTATAGGCAGCCCTATAGGCCATCTGGCTACCCTCCTAGACCAGTTGGTGGTTCGGGTTCCACCTCTTTTCGCCCGAACACTAGTGTGGCACCTACAGCTCCAAGGCCACCTCGACCTCCATCTGCAACGGGTCAAGTGCAGAGGGGCCCTGCCCCAGTTTCGACGTCTCAGATTCGTTGCTTCAACTGCCATTCTTATGGGCATTATGCAAAAGACTGTCGGGCCAGACCAGCCTTGCCCTCCAGTCAGCCCTCTGCGATCCGACCTCCCTTAACTCGGGGAAGTCAACCACAGGGAAGGATGTATGCTCTATCAGCTGAGGAAGCTGAGGCCAGTACAGAAGTAGTAGCAGGTACATTTTAAATTAAGAATTTCCTTATGTTAAATATTGATGACCTGCTGAAATTATATGCATTGTTACACTAGGTATCCTACCCATATCAGGCATACCAGCCTATGTTTTATTCGATTCAGGAGCTACTCATTCATTCGCATCTAAGAGATTCGCAGAGAAACTTAGGATGTCACCCAGGATCCTAGATTACGGAATGATTGTTAGTATGCCTACGGTTAAAGTTACACAGTTGAAGGAGGTATATGGGCCGTGCCCAGTGGAAATTAGTGGAAAGAAATTTGAGGCACAACTCATTAAGTTTAATATGCAGAATTTTGATATTATACTGGGTATGGATTGGTTGTCGGCTCATCAAGCTAATGTGATCTGTGCTGAAAAGCTGATTAGGGTGACAGATGACGAAGGGAAAGAATTGGTATACCGAGCAGATAAATGAAAAGGGTGAGGAAGGTCCTTGTCTCTACTCTTCAAGCGGTAAAGTTGCTAGAAAGTGGATGTCAGGGTTACTTAGCATTGGTACTTGATGTTGATGCAAGGATTACACCTCTAGAAGAGGTAAAGGTAGTTAAAGAGTTTCCCGACGTCTTCCCAGATGACCTGATGCATTTACCACTTGATAGAGAGTTGGAGTTTGCCA
The DNA here is from genome assembly GCF_013358625.1 of Macadamia integrifolia. Lineage (NCBI taxonomy): Eukaryota > Viridiplantae > Streptophyta > Magnoliopsida > Proteales > Proteaceae > Macadamia > Macadamia integrifolia. The sequence goes on from NW_024870578.1 coordinate 8,481, forward strand.
TAGATTTGACTCCTGGAGCAGCTCCAGTATCTAAGGCTCCATACAGGATGGCGCCAACTGAATTGAAGGAGTTGCAGATGCAGTTGCAGGAACTATTGGAAAAGGGGTTTATTCGCCCAAGTGTTTCACCTTGGGGTGCCCTAGTGTTGTTTGTCAAGAAGAAAGATGGCAGCTTGCGTATGTGCATCGATTACCGGGAATTAAATAAGCTAACCATTAAGAACCGGTATCCATTGCCACGCATTGATGATCTATTTGACCAGTTGCAGGGAGCCAGAGTATTTTCAAAGATAGACCTTCGGTCCGGCTATTATCAGCTCAAGATAAAGAGCAGTGATATACCCAAAACAGCATTTAGGACTCGATACGGTCACTATGAGTTCCTAGTGTTATCTTTCGGGTTAACCAATGCACCGGCAGCATTCATGGATCTAATGAATCGAGTATTTCAGGATGTGCTCGATAAATGGGTAATTGTTTTTATTGACGACATCTTGATCGACTCCAAGACCGAAGAGGAGCACACTCAACACTTGAGAATGGTGTTACAGAGGTTGAGAGATCAACAGTTGTTTGCCAAGTACAGCAAGTGTGAATTCTGGCTTGAACAAGTTGGATTCCTGGGGCACGTAGTGTCTAAAGCCGGAATCGAAGTAGATCCTGAAAAGGTGAAAGCAGTAGTGGAATGGGAAAGCCCCAAGAATGTCACTGAAATTAGAAGCTTCTTGGGTTTGGCTGGATACTACCGGCGCTTCATTGAGAATTTTGCTTAGATCTCAGCACCAATGACCAAGTTGACTAAAAAGGGTGTGAAATTCAACTGGGCAGAGGAATGTGAGAAGAGCTTCCAGGAATTGAAAGAAAGGTTGGTGACAGCCCCTGTGCTGACTATTCCTGAAGGCACAGGTGGAATGACAGTCTATATCGATGCTTCCAAAGTTGGTTTGGGTTGTGTTCTCATGCAACGCGGTAAGGTAATAACGTATGCATCCTGACAACTAAAGGAGTATGAGAGGAACTACCCCACTCATGATTTAGAACTAGCCGCAGTCATTTTTTCCCTTAAGATCTGGTGACATTATTTGTATGGGGAGAAGTGTGAGATATACAGTGATCACAAAAGCCTGAAGTACTTCTTCACCCAGAAGGATCTGAACATGAGACAGAGGAGATGGCTTGAACTCATGAAGGCTTATGACTGTGACATTCAGTATCATCCTGGCAAGGCTAATGTAGTGGCAGATGCATTGAGTCGGAAGACACAGACTGTGTCGCTCTCATACTTAGCGGTCAGTCCACCACTCGTGCAAAAGGCGATACTAATGGATGAAACCCTCTTATATGAAGGGGCAACCTTAGAGCTTGAACCTCAACCAGAAAACCTTAAATGGTTGACTGTATCCTTGACAGCTCTATAGGTGCATCCGGAAATTAGGCAAGAGGTGATAATGAAGCAACCTTTGGATCCTGAATTGCAACGGATCAGAGTTAAGGTTCAAGATCAAATAATGAACGACGCAGATTTTGCTTTAGCCATTGATGGGGCATTGATGTTTCGAGGCAGATTGTGTGTACTGATGATTTGGATATACAAGACAAAATAGTGCGAGAACCACATAGCTCTGAGTACTCACTTCACCCAGGAAGTACCAAGATGTGCAAAGATCTCAAACAAAGTTACTGGTGGCCAAACATGAAAGTCACCATAGCTCTGTATGTGGCGACTTGTCTTACCTGCCAGAAAGTAAAAACTGAGAGGCATCGACCTTATGGTACTCTTCAGCCACTCCCGGTACCAGAATGGAAGTGGAAAACGATTACAATGGACTTCGTCACCGGACTACCAAGTACACCTAAGGGAACGGACGCGATATGGGTGATCGTGGATCGACTTACCAAGACTGCTCATTTCATTCCCATCAAGACCAAGTTCTCCATGGCCAAACTAGCACAACTTTATATGGACAACATAGTGCACTTACATGGAGTGCCAGTGGACATTGTTTCGGATAGGGACCCAAGGTTCACTTCCAAATTTTGGAAAAGCTTACAGCGTGCCTTGGGATCACAATTGAATTTGAGTACTACTTTTCACCCACAGACGGATGGTCAGTCGGAGCTAACCATACAGATACTAGAAGACATGCTCAAGGCATGTACAATGGAGATGAGTGGCAGTTGGGAAGAATATATACCTCTTATGGAGTTTGTCTATAACAACAGTTACCAAGCTACAATTGGGATGGCTCCGTATGAGGCGTTATATGGCAGAAAGTGCAGAACTCCTTTGTATTGGGATGAGGTAGGTGAACGTCGAATGTTAGGACCTGAGATGATACAGATGACTTGTGACAAAGTCGACGTTATTAGAGAACGGATTAAAGCAGCTCAGTCCCGTCAAAAGAGCTATGCGGACACCCGCAGAAAAGACATTGAATTTCAGCCAGGAGAAAAAGTATTTCTCAAGATCTCTCCTTCAAAAGGGTTGCAAAGGTTTCACAGAAAGGGGAAATTGAGCCCAAGATACATTGAACCATTTGAGATCTTAGCCCGGGTTGGCTCAGTAGCCTACATGCTTGCTCTGCCACCTTCACTTGGGGATGTTCATAATGTATTCCATGTATCCATACTGAAGCGATATGTTCATGACCCCTCTCATGTATTAACAGTGGAGCCAGAATACCTTGAAGCTGACATAACCTATACAGAACAGCCAGCTAAAATTTTGGACCAAAAGGTGAAAACCCTTCGCAACCGCTCCATTTCCTATGTAAAGGTGCGATGGGCTGATCATTCACTTGAAGAAGCATCTTGGGAGGTAGAGGATGAAATGCAAGCCAAGTACCCTCATCTTTTTTATCAACCAGGTACGTAATTTCGAGGACGAAATTTTTCAGAAGGGGGTGTAATGTAATACCCTACTTCTTAAACCTGGTCTAATTACGTGGTTGACCCGATTTAACCATGCAGGAACCGAACCAGAGGGAGTTAGAGCGGGTTCCTTATGGGCTATGATGGCAAGGGTGACCTTAAACATAGGCTGGCCTGAGAAGTCCGAGCCAGTGCCAGAAGAGACGGGAGTGCCCAAGCCGTGTACATGCACCTACCATAAGGCCATGTATGGATAAAGCAGGTATTGTAGCCGTATATTAAGGTATATACGTATACTACATCGTACGCTAGGGTGGGGTTCGTGCCAGGCCCGAACTCTGTCAAAATCCCAAGTTTTGGCCCTCAGGTGGGCGGACAGGTGGGTGCACCCACCCACCTGAGTGACCCATCCATGTGCACTATTCAGTTATTTAGGAAGTATATATATAGCATTTAGGATTTTCTTTTCTTTTCATTTATGACACCCGTACGTTGGTGAGGATAGTAAAGAGGAGAGAGAAAAGAAAGGGAAGAAGAAGGGAAGAGAAGGAAGAGGAAGAAGAGGAGGATTACAGCGGCACCGAAGCTTGATCTTCCCATTCCGGCGCCGGAAGAGTGACCTTCAACTCTAGATCTACATTTGGAGGTAAGCAAAGTCGGGTTCCTTAAACATTCACCATACCCAAGCTTAAACCCTTGATTCGAGTAGGGTTTCTTGAGATCTTGTAAATCCCCTTTGCAATGATGAATTTAAGGTTTAATAGATGATTTATGTGTTGATCTTAAAGGATTTGAAGAGGTATTGACAAGGTGGAAGAAGCATTGTGGGTTTGAAGTGATTTGAAGGGTTTGAAGTTATTCTTGAGCAAAGAAGGTAAGATGGTTTCCCATCACTTGAATCTAACCTAGATCTGGGTTAGAGCCATCCTATAAGACTTGACAGTGTGAAGAATGGGTTGGGAAAAGCCCCCATTTGAATCCCCAAAGAATTAAGGAAGTTGGGAAGAAACAACAGTTTTCCCGCCAAGACCGGTGGGTGGAACCAGTGGGCCATCCAGCCCACCTGTGAGCACCCACCTGAGAGGGCAGAGCCTTCGAGCACAACCGGCGGGCCCAACCGATGGGCTAACCGGCGGGCCACCCTGCCCGTCGGTCTTAGCAGGGCCCCCTAGCCCAACCGACGGGCCAGACCGGTGGGCAAACCGACGGGCCCCATACCCGTCGGTCCAAACCGGTGGGTAGAACCAGTGGGCCAGACAACCCACCTGTCTGACCCACCTATGTGGCCCCGAAGGTGATTCTTACATCCGATTGGACCCAAATCGGACGTGCGACCTTCTTTTAACATTCTAAACATGATTTTGTTATCGGATCTCGTTAATTTTGATCCTAAAATGGTGAAGTGCTAACCTCACTCAATTATGTTAGGTTCACCAAATCCTACCCATTTCTCACCGGATCTCACCCGTACCGAACAGGAATCCTTGTACGCTACAGGTAAGTGGGGAGAGGACATTTGGCCTTGTTTTAAGGCATTGTTTGGCATTCATTTAATTATATCTATTCTAGTCATGCCATCACGAATATGCTATGTAGATTAGTCATTCCTCACATTGTTATGCATGTGTGCTATGCTTACTTTCTAAATGCCAATTGAATGAGATGTTTATATGTTGAATGTGGACATCATTATGCATGATGCATTGATAGACTAGATTTCGTAGTCAGCTTGGAAACGAGTGCATTGGTGGCCCGTGGTATGGGATGCGGTGGCACTATGCAATCGTATAATTGTCATATAGGAGCATGCGGTTTAGGATTTTCACCGTCCCGTGCTACGACCCTTCCCAACAGGGGTTAAGGTGTTGGGTTATCAATTGGGGGGAAGTAGTGGTCGCGGGTGTCAGGTCACTGTGGCGGTTAGACATAACGCCCGACGGGTCATTAGGACAGTCGGCAACCCCGGTTGTACATTCAAGAGGGCCAATCGTATTGCTTTTAAATTACTGGATTCAGCACCTTTAAATTCAGTCATTTACATTTCTGTTGAGAGCCGGTGGATGGCATTGTCTTTACTTTTTCGAGTACTCACGGTGGGCCTTCTCTGACAGCCCTATGGGCATATCGCGGGATGGAGTTCGCGGCTCATATCCGGAGTATACGCGCATTGTGGCTGTAGTAGCACTAAAACCGAAGACTTAGTAATGTTGTTTAGGTGGATGTGATTTAAAATGTATTGCATGGCATGTAGTGCATATGATTGTGTTTTGATGTGTGGACTGCTGTGTGGTCCATCTTACCACTTACTGATCTAGTGAGCTCATCCCACGGGTACCCCCTTTTTAGATGATTTTGCAGGTCATACATCTGAGGAGCACGGGGTGGGTCCCACAGTCGAGTTTCCTGAAGAGGACTGGTGGACCCCTGAGGAGTTAGAGCACGACACTGATTGCTCGTGTGAGAGTTGTGCTGTGAGACCGCAGTTCTGAGGCCGTACTGAGCTCCACTTTTGAGGCCGAGCTGAGCTCTACCATGTGATGCCGAGCTGGGCTCAACCCTTGATGCCGAGCTGAGCTCTAGCCTTTGATACCGAGCCGAGTTGTGTACTTTGATTATTTTGATGATTTCCTTTACATACTTGATATATGAATTGTACTTTTATTGTGTAAATATCATGCCTTCGGGCCCACATGTATATAATTATTGTATCACAATTCGGGTATCAAGTATTATGGGATTATTCACAGGTAAAACTTAGTCTTCCGCTGATCTGATGAGCTTATATTAGTTGTGTGTATGCTGTGGTGGAATATAGTATCTGATGATCTTGGCAGGTTTGGG